>NC_056744.1:1594386865-1594469365 GCF_019279795.1 Protopterus annectens
TGGACAAAGACACTTGATGGTGCTCACAGCCTTGCTCTGCAAAACACAAACAGACAAGTATGTTCAATAAGCGTACCTGTGTTGTTACACAGTTAGGCTTCCAAACAGCCTACTGCTATTAGGCTACTAGCCTCAGATGACACTATAAGCAATATTCCTATGCAGGCTCCCAACCTCTTGTCTCCCACATGGCCTGTCAATGTCATATACTGTAAGTTCACCTGCAGTCCTGTTAACATTAGACTTGTGCTGTGGTATGTGCCCTTAGATAAGTACGGGTTCTATTCTCACTGCAGTAAACTGGGTGTGCATGTGTGCCTACACAGAAGAACAGAAGTATGCATCCCACAGTTGCTTCTCCAATGGTATGGTTTGCCATTTATTTGAGACTAGCACAAGCCTATACAGCCATTTCATCCAGGCATCCCAACCTCTTCTCTCCTACATGGCTGTCAATGCTATCTACTATAAGTTCACCTGCAGTCCTGTTAAAATCAGACTTGTACTGTGGCATGTGTGATAAGTACTGTGGTCTATAGTGTGTGTAACTCTATAGTATAAATACCTAGTTAGGTAGAACAGTCCTGGCAAATATAACCCCTTTCCCTACTTTTGCAATTCTGCAGATATCAGTCACCTTAGAAGTCCCTTTTTTCAGGCCTCAGCCCCATAAGTTCTGTGGCGCGTGTGATAACTACGTAACACTATAGTAAAAATAGCTAGTTAGGTAGGAGTTCTACTCCCATTTCAGCTAAATGTGTGTATGTATATGTGTAGTTTAAAGTATTTTGTATTCTCTCTCACCCAGTACATCACTCATTCCCATACTTTACAAGGGCTGGTGATGTTCCTCACCTTAGAAGTACCTTTGGACAACCTTCCTACTATGACCTCCGTGGCATGTGCGATAAATGTGTAGCTTTGTTGTAACAATAAATAGATAGGTAAGGGTTCTAATCTCGGTCCAGGCACGTGTGTGCGTGAACAGTACCCTGTCTGTGGGGGG
The DNA here is from genome assembly GCF_019279795.1 of Protopterus annectens. Taxonomy (NCBI): domain Eukaryota; kingdom Metazoa; phylum Chordata; order Ceratodontiformes; family Protopteridae; genus Protopterus; species Protopterus annectens. The sequence continues at coordinate 1,594,387,872 of NC_056744.1, forward strand.
GGGGGCTGCTGTGTTTCTGTGAGAACCATTGGGGGTGGGTTTTGCTACATTTTGCTGTTGCCCACCCAGTGCATGTCCCAGTGTCCACATTACAAGGCCTACAGTTGTCATCCATTGTAGAGACACCTGTAGACACTTTGCAGCCCTATAAGCATCATGCCATGTGCAAAAACTATATGACAGTATGGAATAGACAACAAGCTAGGCTGCCCATCTAATCCTTGGATATCACTTCCCACTCAGGAATCATACATAAACACACTCAGGTAGGCAACCACCCCTACATCAGTTGGATGGGCATGGATTCATATTTTGTGCCATGGTACACACAGTACACATTCCTAAGTCTACTGTATGAGGTCCACTGTTCACATCAATCATTTTGTTATCTGTAGACACTCTTCAGCCCTATAAGCCCTGTGCAACAGTATGGAATATTATGGTATGAATAACAAGATAGGATGGTCTGCTAATGTCAGTACTGGCAAGAAAGTGTGTGTGTGTGTGTGTGTGTGTGTGTGTGTGTGTGTGTGTGTGTGTGTGTGTGTGTGTGTGTGTGTGTGTGTGTGTGTGTGTGTGTGTGTGTGTGTGTGTGTGTGTGTGTGTGTGTGTGTGTGTGTGTGTGTGTGTGTGTGTGTGTGTGTGTGTGTGTGTGTGTGTGTACGCATTGGTGTGTATAGCAGTGGTTGTGAGTGTATAGACTTGTATGTGACACTATTATGAGTACTGTCACACCCATTGCAGCCACCACTGCCATATCCCACAAGGCCACATGATGTTATTCACCTTACAGGTACCTTGTAACACTCATCACACTAGTAGTCCTGTGCCACCTTCAATAACCACATAATAGTGTGGTACCACAACTTGATGGGTAGGGGTTCCAAACACAACACTGGCAACTGTGATCCTCTGTGTGCATGTGTGTGTGTGTGTGTGTGTGTGTGTGTGTGTGTGTGTGTGTGTGTGTGTGTGAACAGTGTGTTTTGTCAACACAATACCCTCTGGGGTTGAAGGTGTTAGCAATCTGAGGTGTCTTCCACCCACCACACTTACCATTGTCCACTATACTAGAGCTGATGTCAACCACCATAGATTGAGATACAACCCCCAGCCCTATAAGCTGTGAGGCACATGCAAGAACAGTTACATAGACCTGGGAAATGTGTGCAGATACAGCTGTTCCCTGACAGTGACATGGTCAATGTGTTACTACACTGCCATACCCCTTGTTGTTGATGTCTACAGAGTCACATCCTGCTGACACACAGACACCTGGAGCACAAACAGAATACAGCATGTGAGAACACATTTGCTCAGTGTTACTAACACCAATAATGCATCATGGCTGAAAAGGTACACACATACTCTGATGTGCACCCATAGCAAATGCCAGATGAAAGCACCTTACATAGCATTAAATAGCTACACTCTACTAAAGTCATCCTGTGCATCATACCCATATAAGCATGTCCCTGCATTGATGGTATGGATGGCATGGATGTGGCATAGGTATCACCATATTCACAGGGTGTTGTGTGGGTTTGCTAGAAGCCTAGGCTGGGCCACATGGTTGACATCATGTGTGTGTGTTTGGGGTGGTGTTCATTAAATGGGCAGTGCAGGGGTGGTGTGTGTGTGTGTGTGTGTGTGTGTGTGTGTGTGTGTGTGTGTGTGTGTGTGTGTGTGTGTGGAGGTGACTTTTCTGATGGTGATTTGTGTGTGTTTGCATGCACACAGTCACGCCATTTGGGCACCCTACACAGGGGTATTTTGGACAGCTGTGGGCCATACATGGCAGGGTGTACAGTTTAGCATCTCTGGCCATGGACATGGGAACTGGGCTGAGGGTATCACCGGCATCACCATGGCTGAGTCCAGATGCAGTACTACTCCCCACTGGTTACTGCTGCCTGCTGGATCTGCATCCCTGTTGGAACCGGCCAGGATCACATGCCCATAGCCTGCTGCATCATGGCAAGGACAGCACAACCCCTTCAGTAGTGTGGTGGTACTGTCAGCATGGGAATGTGATGGTGCATAGCCACATTGACCCTCAACTGATTGTGGTGCTGCCCTACAGCCACATGGTTGCTGGCCAGCATCCGCCAAATACTCAAGCACAAATATTCCACTGTTGAGAAGTGCCAAGGTCTCCCCCCACCATCTATCCATGACCCCAGTACACTCACAGATGGCTGCAGTGAGTTCATATTGCCACAGATACCAGGGACGCACTCATCCATTACCCTGCGTATATGTCTGGTATTACATTCATTATGTACCTGTGCCCCCATGACAGCCTGAAACGTGTCTGGTGACTGCTGCAGTGGCACTTGCAACAGGGGCATGATGGGTTGCAATCCTCCTCTGAGCACGCCTGCCCATCTGCCTGTGTGGGACCTCACCAGCACTCTGGTTATGGCTAGTGCCTGCACCCTCACTTTCCATAGTCACCACAGTAGGCTGTTCCATACCACCACCCACCAACTGTCCATTATCTGTGGCCACTGGTGATGGGGTATGTGTGGGCATTGTAACTGTGTGCGGGGATGGAGTTGACAATAGTGGGATGCCAACTGATGGCACAGTATCCACCCCTGACAACCCCACCTGTGCCTCAATATGAGTATCATCATGGTCAGATTCTGCAAAGACACTGACATCAGTAACAAAGCAGGAGGGACCACAGCCACCGTATCCACCTGTGAGGGGAAAACAACATATGTAAATAACTACTGGCACAATAAGGTTTGCTGGTATACACACACACACACACACACACACACACACACACACACACACACACACACACACAGGTGAGGTGCCTTAAAGGCATTGCACAGACCTCACATTAGCCAACTGGAGGCATTCACAACAGACAGTCAGACATAACATACACACTCTGGATGGACCCTCAGCATCATGCAGTGCAGCTCTTTCCAATTGCCATTACTACTAATATACACCTCTGGGATACGTGAGTAGTGTTAGTAGGTGATGGCCCTTCACCTAGCACACACTGCACTCATGTAAATTATTGATGTTCACCTGTATAGCACTGTGGCAACTCCTACAGAACATACCCCTAAATGTACAGGGTTTTGCTGAATGTCTACATGTGTGGCTCATATCTTTGGTCTGTTCTTCTTACCTCCTGTGTTTTTCTGATACATTACTGGGTTGGCCTGTGGATTGGTGCCACTAAGTAATGTCATACCTGGAGGTGCAGACTGCATAACCTGCCGTACATGTATTGTAAAGCAAAGCCGGTTACTCAAACAACTTCCCAAGCTTACAGTGGATATAGTAATTGTACACACACCTGTTAACATGCCAGGTTTTCATGATATATCACATGAGACCTCAGAAATCAGGTTATAACATTGCCATCATTTCATATGACATATAACCTGTGCAATCCATCTAAAGAACATACACATCAGTTACAGGTAACATCTGGTAACTGAAATAGGTACAATAGGCTGGTTGCATGAGTGTGCACACCCTTAAAATAATACTATGCTAAAGCAACTTTTGATTTAATCACAGCATGCAGTCCTCTTGGGAAGGTGTCTATCAGCATGGCACATCTTGACTTGCCAATGTTTGCACACTCTCCCTTGCAAAACACCTCCAACTATGTCAGGTTGAAGGGCATCCCCTGTGCACTGCCCTCTTCAGGTCGCCTTGCATATATCCTATTGGATGTAGGTGTGGGCTCTGACTCAGCCAATGCAGAACATTGCATGTGTTCGGGTGAAGCCATCCTTTTGTTGATATGGATGTATGATCTGGGTCATTGTTGTGTGGAAAGGGGAATTCCTCACCATACACAGCTATGTAGCAGACACAAGAACATTTTGGAGCCACAAGGGACCAGTGTTTGAACTGTTCATAATCCCCTCTAACTTGGCTACAGCCCCAGTTCCAGCTTGTGAACAGCAACCCCAAAGCAGAACACTGCCATCACCATACTTCACTGTGGGGGTGGTGTTGTGGTAATGTGCAGTGGTGATATTGCGCCAAACACACCTGTCAGAATTGTGGCCAAAAAGTACAACTGTGGTCCCATGTTACTATAACACATGTTCACACATGCGTTTTGGAGACCTGATGTATGGTTTTCAGACTTTCACTAGTCCTGGATATTGTTGGGTGTGAGGAACTTTTGCTATCTTCCAACCCTACCCTATAGGCAGGACATATGGAGACCATGGAAGGTTGTTGTGACATGTAGTACACACCCAGTACTTGCTGGAGATTCCTGCTACTCCTTCACTGTTGCTGTAGGGCTCCTGGCAGCCTCCCTGACCAGTTTTGGTCTTGTATTTTCATAGACTTTGGTGGAATGTCCACTCTTTCACAATGTCACAGCAGCCCCATATTTTCACCACCCGTTGATCTGCACTGTTTTCCATGGTATGTGCAATGCTGTGGAAATGTTTTGGTACCCTTCTCTGGGCTGATACATCTCAAACATGTGGTCCCTTAGCAGCTTCATCAGCTCTATGTGAACCATGGCTGTTGCTGTAGCAGGCAACTGGGTATATGTTACGATAATCCTGATAGGACAGCTGTCCGTTAGTTGCTGTTAATCAGAGTCTCTGTGATTGATGGCTGTTGTAAACCCAATAAGGTGTATTGCTGTAGTTATATTGAAAGCTGCCTCAACACAGTACTAGCTTCAGCCTGTGCACACATATGCATCTAGGTTGCTGTACTATTGTTATGTGCCATTATTGTTCCCCTAACAGATTTGTTTGTCTTACAATTGAATTGTACAGGTTATAGGTCACATGAAAGGTTGGCAGTATTTTGAACTTGTCTGTTGTGCTCTTATTTTTGTATATCACACATACCTGGCATTCTAACAGGTGTGTACACCATTTATATGCACTGTATACCACTAATTTCTACAATATGACCCTAGTTTTTGGCTTTTGTCCCCCCATTTTGTTGATCTTTGTCCAGGTGTCCTGCTATGATAGGTTGTGAGGTATGCTACAGATATGTGACATCTCCTGCAAATAGGCCCCTGTCATGACCACCGTGATGCAATGCAGTAAACACCACCACAGGTGAACATGCAGATATTGCCAAATGGCTGAGTGTAACAATTGTGTGCATGGTCACATGCATTAACTTTAGCATGCCTGAGGTACTGGTGAGCCACAACAGGGGAACTCCACACTTACTGGGTTCAGGCTGCTCTCCCATGTGCAGACCAGAAGGACCTATGTAGTTGTGAGGGAGAGGTATTGTCAGCAGATTCACATTAGGCATTGGTACAAGATGAATGCTAAAGTTTTTGCACAGGTACCGTACACACTATGATATCGCACAATATGCTGTCCTTCATCATAGATGTGCACTTGTGTGCATTACTACACCCCACCCACTAATCCATTTTGCACTGACATATGCATCTAGAGGCTCTGTAGAAGACAGCTTAAATGCTACCTCATTACATTGATGTGCACTTTGGCCTTACCTGGATGCTCCTCGCCTGTTGCCTGGGTGCCACCCACTTACACAACAGCTGTTTCCCATGTTTGCATTTGTGTTGGGGCTACCCCAAGGTTGACAAGGAGCTTCCTATCACCATAAGCAGGGCCTGTGTGGCTGGCCCGACACCGGTAGCATTACAGTCCCTTGCTACAGCAGCAGCCCTTTGCCAGGCATGATGTATCAGGTCAGTTGCTCTATGCCTGACCTGATCATATGTGCATCCATGGTGGCCCAACACGTTCACTCTGTGGACAATCTCATCTGACAGGGCAGTCCGCTCATGCAGATTTTGCCAGCTACGGCCAGAAAGGATGGCATACTTTAAGATTACAACTTCTGTGATGGCTGCTGTCTCCGCATCGGTGTAAGGCGGTTGCCGCTGCATGGCACCTGGAAGACATACACAGGAAAACACATCACAGGACCTCAGACATTGCCCAGAGTTCTTTACAGAGCCAGCACATGCATATGGACTATCATTAGCCACCACTTACAAACACATCATACCCCTGTACCTGGTAGCAGTGTATGAACATGCATTGTACTCCTGGTCCTGATGTGTCATGTTCCCCCCAATGAGGGCCAGTGCATTGCATAAACCAACATTCATCATTCACATTTGAGTAGAGGGATGACAGTGGCCGTGTTCCTTGCAGATGGGATGTCAATGGTGCTCAGGCTTTGCTTGCATACAGTGTGTAATGGAGCTGGAAGCATATGTCTGGGTTCAGTAGGATGCAGACAGGAATGTTATCAGGCCCCAAGGGAACTTGCTTTTGTTAACTTTGATTAAGCAGTTTGCACCTGATCCATGATGATGGGGGAGGAGTGCATGTGCTGTGCATATCCACCTATACTGCTGGTGAGCCAGGAGGGTAATGTTTGCCCTAAGTCTGTCTGCATCAGGTTGGCTGTAGCTATGGTGTGTGTGAATGTGCTGTGATTGACCACCACTACAGGGTGGGTTGGGTTGGTGCCTCTGAGACTACAGACATATGTGAAGATGGCCTTGTGCTTACCCTTAGTGGATGTGTCCAATTTGTACTCATAGTTAGCCTTACAGTAATCCACCTGTGACCTAATATGCTCATTCAGACAAAGGTTGACATGATGCCCAGTTGGTGCCTGTTCCTACTTTGCCCTGTACAACCAATATAGCATCACATTATGTGCTTTGTGCATTGCTGCTGTTAAGCAAATGGGGTTTTCTCTACTTTGTTAGAGACTGGTTTTACAAGTAAGGTATTGATGAGGCCATACAGCTATGTGGGTGGTCATATATCTGTTTGTAGTGGGCATGGATACAGGGTCAGAACACAGTTGGCCACCTCTACAATTTTAATGTGATACTCATGCTTATTATACTACCCATGTCTATGTCAGGGCAATGACACAACCACTAGCTGTAGAGGTGTAACTCTGTTGGATGCACAGCTTATTCACCTGATGTTTTACATCCCATTGTTATGAGGCAGCTGGATACACCTACCCATACATACATATGCACAGGTAGTACCTGCTATACATTTCTGTTCTATGTCAGTATGGCACACTGTAATGACAGTCTTGCTGCTCAGTCAGTCATGTCAGCCTGTTAGGGCAGGACATCTGTAGGACAACTGACATACATGGTGGGCTATGGGCCACAATTACTGACACTTTCTTCATATTGCTGTAACACACATATGTCATTTGATAGTGCAGTAGCCTTTGCATTCACAGACATACCCTGGAGGATGTCTGATGCTCATATGGCAGGCAGAGAGGTGAAAGGCTAGCTGTGTGGTGGTGAGGGTAGGAACTGTTAATGTTGTGAGTATGACAGGTATGGGAACAGAGCTAGCTGCTATATTGGACAGAGGAAAGGTGGATATATTGTGTGTGCCAGAGACCAGATAGAAGGGGTGTACAGCTGTATGTATTGGAGTCGGGTACAAATAGTTCTATCATGGTGTGTATGGGAATGGAAATGGTGTAGGAGTTAACCTGAAGGGACATTATGCCAAGAGTGTTTGTTGAGGTGATAACAGTGTCGGGTAGAGTGAAGTTCAGGAGGCTGGGAATTGATGGTGTAATGCTGACAGTTGTTATTGCATATGCCCCTCTAATTGAATGTGTGATGGATGAGACAGATGTACTTTGGTGTGGCTGGATGAAGCGGTGGTGCGTGTACCCAAGAGTGAGTGAGTGATGATTGGAGCAGATTTCAAAGGACATGTTGGCGAAGAGGACAGAGGGGATGCAGAAGTGATGTGTAGGTATGGTGTTAATCAAAGGAATGCAGAAGGTGAGATGGTGGTGGAGTTTGCAACAGAGGTTGCACATGGTGTGGTGAATACATAGTTTTACAAGACTGAGAAGCATAGGGTGACATACAAGAGTGGAGGAAGATGCACACAGGTGGATTATCTCCTATGCAGGTGGGTCTGTTTGAAGGGGATTGGTAACTGTAAAGTGGTAACAGGGGAAAGTGTAGCTAGGCAGCATATAAGGTTGGTCTGTGGGATAACGTTGGTGATCAAGAAGAGGGGGAGGAGTGTGAGGGCAACACCACGGATCAAATGGTGGATACTGAGAAAGGGTGATTGTGAGGTTGAGTTCAGGGAAGAGTTAAGACAGGCAGTGGTTGGAAGTGAAGAGTTAGCAAATATCTGGATAACTACATCTGAACTAGTAAGGGAGATGAGTAGAATGGGGCTTGGTGTGACATCTGCACAGAGGAAGTAGGACAAGAAGACCTGGTGGTGGCATGAGGAAGTACAGGGGAGTATACAGAGAAAGAGGTTGGCCAAGGAGAAGTGGGATTGTCAGACAGATAAAGAAAGTATACAGGTGTATAGGGAGATGAGGTGCATGGCACAGAGGGTGGTGGCAAAGGCTGTGGACGGGGCACCTGAAGGGTTGTATGTAAGGTTGAACACCAAGGATGGAGAATAGGACTTGTACCAATTGGCTTGACAGAGGCATGTAGCTAGAAAGGGTGTGCAGCAGATAAGGCTGATAAAGGTTATCAGATAATGGTGGAAGCAAACTCACAAGCGAGGAAAGTGTGTCGAGCAGGTGGAAACAGTACTTTGATGGGCTGTTGAATGAAGAGCATGAGAGAATGAGAAGGTTGGATGATGTGGGTATGGTGAATTAGGATGTGCAACAGATTATCAAGGGGGAAGTAAGGATAGCTATGAAGAGGTTTAAGAATAGAAAGGCTATTGGTCCAGATGATAAACCTGTGGAAGCATGGATGTGTTTAGGGCAAATGGTGGTGGTCTTTTTAACCGCATTGTTTACTGTAATCTGGGAAAGTGAGAAGATTCATGAGGCATGTATAAAATGTGTTTGGGTATTGATTATGAGAATCAGGGTGATGTGCAGAGCTGTAGTAACTACAGAGGGATAACACTGATCAGTCACAACATGAGGTAATGGTAAAGGGTGGTGGAAGCTAGGGTAAGAAGGGAGGTGAGGATTACTGATCAGCAGTATGGTTTCATGCCAGGGAAGAGCAGTACAGATGCGATGTTTTCTCTGAGAGTGTTAATGGGGACATGCAGAGAAGGTCAGACATAGCTACGTTGTGTCTTTGTGGACTTAGAGACAGCATATGACAGGATGCCTAGACAGGAGTTGTGGTATTGTATGAGGTGGTCAGGAGTGGCAGAGGAATCCGTAAGAATGCTACAGGATATGTACAAGGCTAGTGTGACAGCAGTGAGTTCTGCATTGGGAGAGACAGGTGTGTTTAAGGTGGAGGTGGGAGTACATCAGGGATAAGCTATGAGCTTTTCCTTATTTGCAGTGGCAATAGACAGGTTGACAGACATGGTCAGACAGGAGTCCTGCTAGACTGTGCTGTTTGCAGATGACATTGTGGTCTGTAGTGAAAGTAGGGAACAGGTTGAGGAGACCCTGGAGAGGTGGAGGTATGGTCTAGAGAGGGGAGAAATGATGGTCAGTGGGACTAACATGGAATATATGTGTGTGAATGGCAAGGAGGCTGGAGGAATGGTGAGGATGCAGAAAGTACAGTTTTCAAAGGTGGATAGGTGTAAATACTTGGGAACAACAGTTCAGAGTAATGGCGAGTGTGATGGAGAGGTGAAGACGTGAGTTTGGGCAGGATGTGGGTGGCGGGGAAGAGTGTCATGTGTAATTTGTGACAGACAAGTACCATTAAGAGTAATATGGAAGGTCTATAAGAGGGTATTGAGACCAGCTATGTTATATGAGTTGAGACACTGGCATTGAAAATAGAGGCACAAGTCAGAGCTGGATGTAGCAGAGTTACTGATGGTATGATTTACACTGGGTGTGGCCTAGCAGTGTCACAGTCAGTGTTGTGCAACACACACTCCAACCACGAATCAAATTAGGGAACCTCCTACTATGAGGTGGCAACGTTATCCACTGCACCACTGCACTGCCTTCTGGAGGTGTTTAAATCCTATTACACACTAAAGCTCCATTGGGATAAATGCAAAGCCAAAAGTGACAAAGGGGTTAGATGGGTATTAATGCAAGTCCATACTAGCCAAGGTTATTTAGTAATAAGGAACTTTTATGGCCTCAGTAAAGAACACTTAACTTCCTATCACTACCCTAAGTGATATAGGAGGCCACAATCTTCCAGTCATTATTGAGGAGACTTCAATGCTGTCTTAAATGAAGCTGTTGATAGGTTGCCAAGCATAACACCCCAGCTTATAAAACACAGGGGATTAATAATGTTCTGGATGAAAGAATTTCACTTGGTTGATGCTTTGAGAGAAATGCTTCCCACAGAATCAGCATACACTTTCTTTGCCTCATACACAGCATACATTAAGATTTGGCCAAACTCCCTGAATGGACTATTTACTCTTAGCTAATAAAGTGATAACAGCACAGATTCAGGGCTTGATATCCCATTTCTGGCTCAGGGTCACAATAACCAACCAGCAAACTCAAACCATATGGCAACATTTTAAAAGATAAAGTAATACATTTGTTCATCATATAAAAAGGAAGGAAAGCAACTTCCTTAATCTTACCCTCCTGAACCTTCAAACACACCTGTAAAATGCGACAACACAGTACATGAAGGGAGACTGCTTAGATACTCATCTGCATCAGGAGATGCTAAGCACAAAGAAAGAAATTAAGGCAATTAGGATGGCCAAACAGCAGCTTTGGGACAGAGTTAAACTTTCATGGTGGGTGGACTTAGCCAGCCCTCCTAAACCCTTGGCACACTGTTTGGGGGTAAGGAAACAAAGCCAGGCAATTGTGGCAGTAATGAACTGGTACATTCTGTCCAGGGGATAAATGATATAATGAAGTCATATTATCAATAACTTTATGAACATCAACCTCAAGTACAGCAGAAAATCATAGACAATTTCTTAGATAGCATTATGTGGCCCACCCAGTTATGAGAGACAGTGCCACAAATACTTAATGCACTTGTAACAGTAGGGGAGATAAAAATAGCCATTCAATGACTGAACAGGACAATGACAAGCACAAGGCATTCTTTAGCTATGTCTGCAACCTCAAGGGCAATACACAATTGTGTGCAGAGCTCATTGTAACTGGAGCCACCTATACTGAGCCAGAAGATATACCAAACCTCCTGGCTGACAAATTCAACTCCAACTTTACCCCTGGCTTCCCTTCAACCTTCCCTCAGGAAATAACATCAAATATATCTCCCCCTATTATCACTAGGGAACAGGTCCTTAGTGCTCCCTCTAAGGCCAAGAACACTGCATCAATGAGCACAGAAAATATCCCAGGATGCCTTCTAAATAGCCTTAAACATGACCTATTAAGACCTCTGGAATTGCTATTTAACTGTAGCCTCCATACAGGCTTTGTGCCTCATGAATGGAGAACAGCAACAGTCATCCCTCTGCAGAAAGGTGGGCCATCTACAGACCCTGGAAACTACAGACCCATAAGTCTCACTAGTCTCATATTCCAAGCCATGGAAAGAATTTTCATGGAAGTGAAGAATAATAACATAGCAGAACTCTAGACACTGTACCCACCCCAATTTGGTTTCATCATTGAAGGTCATGCCTACTCAACTTGGTGGACTTCTTTGAGAAGGTCACCAAAGCAATGGATGAGGGCAAAATGGTTCATACTGCCTACCTTGGGCTGGCCAAGGCATTTGACACAATATACCACTCAGCATTTTTGAGAAATTCAAGAGATTAGGTACAAACCCTTATGTCATCCACTGGATAGCTTACTGTCTTACAGACAGGACCCATGAAGTTAGAATTCGGGAGGCCACCTCTACAAAGAGGCCAGTCACAAGTGGAGTCCCTCACAGATCAGTCCTGGAACTGCTCCTTTTTGGATTTACTTCTCTGAAGTCAAAGCCATGTCAATGGCCTCTGGCTGACTAAATCTGCAGATGATTGCAAATTAGGAGCTGTCATTGAATCTCACACTGACACAAATGTTGTCCAGGAATGGGTGACACAGACAAACAACTGGTGTCAGAGCCATGGACTAAAACTAAATGCCAAGAAATGCATAATAGTATCCTTCTGGAAGTCATCCACCCCTGACAACTATTATATTGACAACACACCCCTAACAGTTCACCCAGTAGTCAGGGACTTGGACACATGGACAGTCATTTAGCCTTTGACCATAATGTGTCTATAGTAGTGAGGAAATCATTCTGTGTTGTGCAACTTATAAACAAAGGTATGCCATCTAGGTCCACATAAGTCATTGTTCCACTGTATTCGGCATTTATCAGACTTATCATTGAGTACAATGCCCCCTTTGGTATGTACCTAACCAGGCATATCAATTGGAATGTCCCCAGTGGTTCTTCACTAAAAGAATACAAGGCATAAGTAACACATCCTATGCTGACTACCTCAAGGCCCTATCCTTGTATTCTGTCTTCTACAGGCTGTCAAGGGGAGATTGATGCCTGGTAAAACAAGGCATTGTCAGACCCACTCTGATGGACCTCCTGCTTATCCACAAAACAAACAGTACCAGAATTACCCATTCTAAAGACTTAAACCTTGCCTGTGATATAAATAGGACCTGTTGTAGAGATGGGTATGTATCCCAGAGACTACTCTGTCTCTGGAACAAGCTCCTCATCCATGTGAAGCAAAGTTCCTCCCTAAGCCAATTCAAGTGTAACTTGTCAATTGGATGGGGAACAGGAAATTAATCCCTGGTTGGGTACCTTTTCTCTAATGGACACAGGCAGCCTGCAAATCTTTCATCTCCCAAGCACCTGCTTACACTTATCAAGGGTACCAGAACTTTTCCAAGATTTGGTATGCATGGATAGACTTAAAAAGACTCTTGTGGTTGTTACCCTAGTAAACACCTATGAACCTATGAAATTGAGTAAAGCACCTGATCCTTATGGGCTACCAGCTGAGCTTTACAAGACAGCAGTAGATGACCTGGATCTCCATTTGTTGAATGGGTTTAAGGAAAGCAGAGTGGTGGAAATGCTACTGAATACTTCCAGAATTCATCCAATCATTAGCTTTTTGAAAGAAAATAAGGACCCATGACCCATCTAGCTATTGCCCCATTTCACTGTTGTCAGTAAAAACTAACCTTTTAGCAAAGATTTTCGCTGCCAGACTAACTAAAGTCATCCAATCGGTAATACCTGACTTTCAACAAAGTTTTGCGCCGAATAGACAAAGCATTCCAGGACTTGACTAGGACATTTCTGTCAATCCAGCAATTATGTCAACTCTCACCTTCCCTGCAGCAGCAGTTTTGTAGACTTCCACAAAGCCTTTGACACCCTAAATTCGTATTTATTATAGAAAGTCATAAAATCCTTTGGAATTAAGGAGGAGATTTTGAACTGGTGCAAACTGATATATGTGTCTCCCTTAGCTAAGTTGGAGACAAATAATACTTGTTCCACACCTGTCTGTCTGTCCAGATGTGAAGACAAGGGCACCCCTTATCACTGCTCCTTTTTATACTAGTGGTCAAGACACTGAGTTTGATCAAAAAATAACAATATGAACATTTGTGCACTAAGCTATTAAGTTGTAACATCCTAACTAGTACCTGGCACACAGATGATTGCGCTATTTGGTTACAAAACTCCCACAGGGATTTACCAGAGGACCTTGACTTCCTCAAGCAATTTGGGGATGTTTTAAGTCTAAAACTGAATAGAGGGAAATCTATTATATATCCATTAAATAAGACATCCTGGGACACATATGGTAGTTTCCTAATTATAAATTTGAAGATGCCTTCTCCAATAACTACTTAGGTATTCTGGTATGTGGTTTGTTGAGGGAATTGCAAGATCTTAATCTCCAAAGAGTGCTAAGATTTGTAAGGGATAAGTTAACAACTTGGAGCAAACTTCATTTCTTCCTGCTGGCCATAACTGCAGCTGTATAAACGTTACTGCTCACAAAATTCCTATTCATGGCTAGATGTCGTCTCAACATTCAGGCTCATAAATCAGTATAAGGTATTCAAAAAGCCCTAATGGGTTTTATCTGGGACAGGAAACACCCATGTTTAGCTAGGAGAAAATTGATGACATCAAAAACACTTAGCTGTCTTGGCCTGCCTGATCTTCCAAGACACGCTCAAGCTGCAGATATGGTTCATTACGTGGTGACGAGATCAAAACCAAAATCTATTTGGCTTTTCCCTGAATTGATGCTTTGGCCATATGTGAACAAACATACACTATACAGGGACAGGAGGAGGAAGGTGTGGAACTGGGGGATGGAACAAAAAGGACTGCAGCCTGATTGGTCAAATTACAGCTACTCTCTGGACAAGACTCAAGGTGGGCATTTATTTGGACTTTTCGAGTGGAACCACGGAAGGAAGACCTAAAAGTCTGGGATGCCTGGCTGCAGGGAAATTTCATATTTTAGCCTGATCTTTTTCCCAAAAGTAAGGAAACACCACTTTTACAAGGTGCCAAGATAGATGCAAAGGAGCCCAACTAAATTGGTGGTAGTATTTGCAACTAGTGCACACTGGCAGAGGGATAGACCATCAGCAAACGGAGACCAAAGCTATTTTGGGACGGTGACCACACCACCCAAATGTCGAACCTCATCTATGATCAGTATTATATAAGGTACTAGATACATATGGCATGACAGTCTTTAAAACAGACTGCTCTAAATGGGAAAGCCTGTTGGCAACTCAAAGTCCTCCAAAGCCCTTTGAAAGTCAATCAGATACCTTGATGATACAGTCTTCTGGGTCCTGGGTACTACCAACCATTTATTAGGCCTAACTTAGACTGAGCCAAAACTGGCTGCAGCTCATATTCTGTGCCATTATTTTTAAACCTTGGAAATTTTTTGCATTAAACTTACAACATAAGCTAAACTGTTATGTACACAAACTGTAATGACCAAGGAAGATCAACAATGACTGCACCTGGTCAACAATTCTGGTCTGTCTTCTTTTATGTGATATCTCAACTGGACACAGATGTTCAACATATTTGGAGCATCATTTTTGCTTGTTAGGATGTGCTGCTTCTCTCAAAATCAGTTTGTTCAGGGGGATTCAATAAAGCTTACACAATAATTTCTACCATGTGCACATCGCTCTAGATTCAGTAAACTCTGTATAGCTGTGCACAGTGGTGTCCGCTCAAGTGCAAATATAGAAATTTTCATGGTATGCAAATTACAGCATAAATAGCTGAATTTTATGCTAATGAAGCAAATCAACATGGAGCATT
Organism: Protopterus annectens; assembly: GCF_019279795.1. NCBI lineage: Eukaryota > Metazoa > Chordata > Ceratodontiformes > Protopteridae > Protopterus > Protopterus annectens. Next base: position 1,594,403,104 of record NC_056744.1, read on the forward strand.
GAAGGCCATGTATTCCAAAACTTTCCAAATACAACCACAGAAAGGAGTCTACACAGAAGCAAGAGCAAGTAAAATCTCTTATATTTGTACCCTTAACATGTAACACCACACATATTCTGATCTAATTACACAGGGTCGATGCTAGAAAATCATTGTAACAATCATAATGATATCATTTTAAGTGCCATGACATAAATGCAACTTTGCTCCCCCACCCCCAAATAATGCAGGCTGCCAAAATTTATAAACCTCCATGAAAACAGAATATTATACTGCAATGTAAGCATATGCAGGATGTAGCTGATTGATTACTGTATTCTTCTGTTACAACATCAGGCTCCCGTGTAGTTTCCCTGCCTACACAGCTACTAACTATGTAGATTCCAGGCGTTAAAGATGTAAATGAGGTCAGAACTCATTAGATTTGTTGAATCTCAAAAAAGAGTAACCGTGTAGGGATGTTCACTTTGTGTAGGCACTCCTACAGTGTTCATGTTGAATGAATGGCAACAGTGCATGCTGACATCTGGGAGGTGTCAGATTACACTTGCAAAGTTGAACGTGTAGGGCTGTAAAGGGTGAAAGTGCATATAAGCAGTGCACAATTCCCAAGTTCTGTGTCATCCTCATTATTTTTTTGTTAAAATGTGTCGTCTCTGTCCATTACCTTTTTTTTTTTTACTTTTGCCATTGTTTGCACTATACAGTGCTTAGCGCAACACAACCATGAGAAACAGAGGAATGAATGGCAGTTGTTATGTAACTATTCCTGTGGCAGCACATGTATGTGTTAGGAATAGAATATAGATGGCCCTGGGTTTGACCACAGGGTATGCAACCTTTCCTTCACTTTTTATGATCCATGTTTGCTCGATATCCCAAGAATAGAGGAAATATAAATTTTGCCTATACTTACCTTATTTATGTGAACGTGCACAGAGCTGCATGAAGGTGTGACTAGCTGCGCATAGCACACAAATGAGCAAGTAGTAGGTGTTTTAATAGATGCTACTTCTAGCATAAACAGGTGAATTGCGTGCTCATCAACCAATCCAACATGGTGGAGCTATTCAATAATGTATAAAGTATTTATGTAGCCTCCACCCTGGTTTTGCCTTTCTCCTTCAATACCAGTGGAGTAGAGGCAAGGAAATTTTAAATAACAATGCTAGGGGCTACTGCAGTTATTCTATTTCTGTATGTGCTACAGGCTGATGCCAGTGCTGCTGACAATAGGCCTAGGTCGAGATAGAGAAGAGTGTTCAGGCCCAGGGTAACTTTCCAGATGCTACATGAGATGGAGGTTGTAGAGCGCTACAGGATTGATAGGGACACATTACAAGAACTCTGTGAGCTCTACTGCCCTCAAATCAGAGCCAGAGCCAACCAAGGGGAACTCATCCCAGTGGAAACTAAGGTATGTATAGCCCTTAGAATATTAGCTATTGATACCTTTCAAAGACCAAATGGGGACATGATAGGTGTGTTAGAGGCATCAGCCTCCAGGATCCTCCACCAATTTCTGGATGTTATGCTCATCCATGCCAGTGAGCTCATAGTTTTCCACCATACTTCTGAAGAGAGAGCCAACAATATGGAACTGTTTTACCCTAAAGTACTGGGTGCCATAGATTGCACTTGTGTACACATTAAGGCACCACCTGGTGATCAGGATAGAATCTACATTAACTGCAAGGGATACCACTCCATCAGCTGCCAAGTTGTGTGTAATGCCCAGGGAATTATCTTAAATCCGTGTGCTGGCAACCCTGGCAGTTATCATGACTCCCATTTCTGGCACACATCACAGCTGAACCAGATGTTTGCTGGGGGGACATCCCACATGACCATTTACTCGGAGATGCTGGCTATGTCCTGGAACCGTGGCTGATGACACCCATCAGAAGTACACACACACCACCACAGAAGAATCCTATAATGAGGCACATGCTCAAACTAGAAACATCATACAGTATGTGTTTGGGCTGCTGAAATCATGGTTCTGGTGCTTAGATATATCCTGTGAAGCCCTGCAGTATAATCTATACACATGTGCACAAATATTCACAGTATGTGCTATGCTCCACAAGCTGATCCTATGAAAACAGCTGCAGCAGGATCAGCAATGGGGAAGGGCCACACATCCCACCACTAACACCTATGTCACCACAGCCACAGTCAGAGGACTCAGAGGAGGAACCCCCAGCTGCTGTCTCTGTAGGCAGACATATGCGTGCTCAGTATGCCCTTGCTTTGTCTAAGAGACAATGCATAGCACATTTCCTGACCACATACGGACCTAAGATCTTTCTCCTACTCATACACATATAGTAAAACTGATGCCAGGCAGCTCACCAAACCTTTACCTCCCCATATATTGGCTGCATACTGCTTGCATCATACAGAGTCAACCTTGAACTAAAGGTCTGTCAACTGCTGCATTTGCAAGTAAGTCCTGAACCTGGACTATATTCTTTAATAATATTGTTGAATATCTTTGTATTTCCTAACTTGGTACAGTAAGCAAGTAAATAGTGGTGGATTTGTACATAAAGTACCTTAACATGTGACACCAGACACCTATTTTACTTATATTTGTCCATTAGTAATTAGTAGGTCTCAGGTATGAAAGATTCACACAGTCATACCTCTGAAGAATTCTGATGTTCCCCGCATGGCCTCATTTTAGAACCATACCTTTGTACTGGTAAATCATTAGAGGAAGAAGTTAGAAAGTGACGATACACATTGCAGTTTCAGACTTCAGACTTTTTTGTGTCTTAACAGTAACTGAGCTTTGACCCCCCCCAAAAAAAGAGGAGCGTACCCTTGCTCCTGCCATAAGAGTAACTCAGCTATGCTGTCCCAAAAGAACAGTATATGTGTGTTTGTGCCATCCAACCTGGACTTCATTTGTTGGCAACTGCATATGATATTATTCCCAGTTAATATCCTCTCACATGTTAAGGCCAATGATATAGAATGGCTCACACACTGCGTGTGTTAGATAACTGATGAATGATCAAGAAACATAAAAAGGTAACACAGAGCTGTATATTTCTAAGCATAATTATTACAGGTTGTGTGATCACTAACTGCCCTATGTCTAAATATAGTAAAGAGAATTAAAAGTACAAATCACAACTGATGGTTTGATAGCAGTCTATATTTTGATGCAGTTGGTTGTGTGAAGAATGACTTTTCAGGGGGGTGATGCAAAGCTGTTTGTGTGGCCAAGAGGACTAAGACATCCCTCCTTTTTTTCTAAAGCTATATTGGTGTGAGGGTTCAAATCCTGACATATATAGAAATTTGTGATGTGTACTATCAAGTTTTACTGTGCTTTTACATATTTTGCACATGTGCTCCTTAGTTTTAGTATCTTTTCCTATTTGTCTTTGTTTAATTGCAGTTTTGCACAAAGCATCAAATCCCCAAAAAAATTGGGCTAAACTTATCTTTGCGTGAAGCACAACACTGCGGAAACGGGAAAACCAGATTTCCTAGAAAACAGACACCCACAACTAGAAAACAGATACATTCAATTAATGTTCTTAGCCATTGTAGAAAGCTGGCCTGGAGTACAGATGGGACTGGGGTATAGTAGCAAGTATTAGCAATGCGCCTCACATTTACATACTGCTTTCCTGCATGCAAAGAGGCCTATATCGCATGCATGTACACTTTATCAACCAGCGAGCAAATGCAATGCTAGTTGTGCTATGGAACTGTATATATGGTATTTTATTATTGCTGTTTGTTATGCAGTTCCTTTGTAAGACATAAAACTACATGTGGAAACATTGCAGACTAAGAGCACAATAAGTTATATATGTACAATACATCCATTTGTTCCACTCAGACCACCCCAAACAAGCACTACAACCTTGGGGGTCTCATTACTTTTTCCACACATATATCAACCACAGTACAAAGTGTTATACATTATGTTGTGTGCTCACTCATGGACAAAGACACTTGGTGGTGCTCACAGCCTTGCTCTGCAAAACACAAACAGACAAGTATGTTCAATAAGCGTACCTGTGTTGTTACATAGTTAGGCTTCCAAACAGCCTACTGCTATTAGGCTACTAGCCTCAGATGACACTATAAGCAATATTCCTATGCAGGACTCCCAACCTCTTGTCTCCCACATGACCTGTCAATGTCATCTACTGTAAGTTTACCTGCAGTCCTGTTACCATTAGACTTGTGCTGTGGTATGTGCCCTTAGATAAGTATGGTTTCTATTCTCACTGCAGTATAATGGGTGTGCATGTGTGCCTACACAGAAGAACAGAAGTATGCATCCCACAGTTGCTTCTCCAATGGTATGGTTTGCCATTTATTTGAGACTTGCACAAGCCTATACAGCCATTTCATGCAGGCATCCCAACCTCTTCTCTCCTACATGGCTGTCAATGCTATCTACTATAAGTTCACCTGCAGTCCTGTTAAAATCAGACTTGTACTGTGGCATGTGTGATAAGTACTGTGGTCTATAGTGTGTGTCCTTAAATAGGTAGGCATTCTATTCTCATTGCAGTTGACTGTGTGTGTCTACACATAACAGCAGAACTGTGTATCCCACAGTTTCTTCCCCAAGGGCATGGTCTGCCAGTTTTTTGAGACTTGCACAAGCCTATACAGCCATTTCATGCAGGCATCCCAACCTCTTCTCTCCTACATGGCTGTCAATGCTATCTACTATAAGTTCACCTGCAGTCCTGTTAAAATCAGACTTGTACTGTGGCATGTGTGATAAGTTCTGTGGTCTATAGTGTGTGTCCTTAGATAGGTAGGCATTCTATTCTCACTGCAGTTGACTGTGTGTGTCTACACATAACAGCAGAACTGTGTATCCCACAGTTTCTTCCCCAAGGGCATGGCCTGCCAGTTTTTTGAGACTTGCACAAGCCTATACATCCATTTCATGCAGGCCTCCCAACCTCTTGTCTCCCACATGGCCTGCTGATGTCATGTACTAAAAGTTCACCTGCAGTCCTGACAAAATCAGACTTGTACCATGGTGGGTACATTAAGTACTATATACTCTAGTGTTTACACCTTAGATAAGTAGTATACTCTAGTGTGTACACCTTAGATAGGTAGATGTTCCATTCTTACTGCAGTCAAATGGGGGTTTGGTGTGTGAGAGCTGTTGCTGGACTTTACAGTGAGCCTTTTACAGCAGCCTGTGGGACACTGTTATCTTGTCCTCAACAGACACTGCTGATGTCATCATCTATTAATTGTTGTCTGACACACACCAAGCCAGACTTGCAGTGGTGCTTGCAAAGTACTGTGTTCTGAAATGTGTGTAATTAGATAGGGGGTTTATTTTCACTGCAGTCAAAATGGTGTGTGTGTGTGTGTGTGTGTGTGTGTGTGTGTGTGTGTGTGTGTGTGTGTGTGTGCGTGTGTGTGTGTGAGAGAGGGAGCTGTTGCTGGACTTTACAGTGAGCTTTTTACACCAGCCTGTGGGACACTGTTATCTTGTCCTGGACAGACACACATATTTCTTTACTAAGTCATACAGTAAGCAAATGAAGCTGCTGTCATCAAATAACCAGAACTGGAAGACCACTCTCCTTAGCCTAAACAAGCGATTAAGACAATTTGTGCAATTTCTCACCCCAACCCTTATTTTCTCTTTTGCTTTTTTTTTCTTTCCCCCACAGCCTGTCGGGGTAGACCTGGCCCATGAGATCCACCTGGCCCCACTCCACTGGCTATGGCACCAAGACCCAGCACATCTGGGCCACAACCTAATAGCTGCCCCTGCACTGCCTGGCCTTTCAGGTTCTTCTGTCCTGGAGAACAGGCCTGTGGTTCCCGCTGGGAAAAGTGACAGAGGGGGTGATTTTATCATCCAAGAAGAACTGCTGGGGATGGTGAATAGGATTGTTCGCTGCACTGTGGGCACATGCCTATGCTGTATGGAGACACTGCTCTCCATCATTGTACTGAAAAACACAAGGAGATGCACACATCAGACACTGCAGCCATCGGTGCAGTGACATGACAGTGATGACAGTCCACCGGGTAAGGACTCGGTTCTCACTGTCACGCAGCTTGACATTCATGGGTTTGTGACACTCACACCCTTTCCCCAACCATGGTGTTCACCCACCTCCTGTGTTCTTCATGTCCCTGTGTCTTGTCTTGTATGTCCTGTCTGTCAGCAATTGCTTCCTCACCTTGCCAAATTATCTGCCTCACACATACCTGTGTCCCTTCCCCAACATTCCTTTCTCACTTCAAAACAAATAAATAAATAAATGTCCCATACATAGCTCTCCATGTCACAAATGTGTCTACTTAACACACTTGATTTGGTCCAATTGGCTATACAATATGATTATCTTGTTGTCACCTCTTTCTCTGGAGGTGACAGTCCAAATTTAGCCAATCTTCTGTGCATATGAACAGTTTTTTTCAGGGCACATTCTCAGTATATGTCATATATTCACAATACATGCATGTGTTGTCCCCCCCCCCAAGCAATACATCCCTGGGGGCTCAGTATTTTTTACACACATATATGAACCACACTATAAAGTGTACTATATAATGTTGTATACTCTCTCATGGACAGGGCCAGTTGGTGGTGCTGACAACCTTGCTCTGCTAAACTCATATATCCAACTATGCTCAAAAAGCGTACTTGTGTTTTTACACAGCTAGGCTTCTACACACCTAGGACACACTCTACAGTTAGGCTACTGGCCTCATATGAACCTATGAATCTATGTGCCTATGCAGGCCTAACAATCTGTTGTCCCACACATGGCCTGCTGATGTCATCTACCATAAGTTCACCAACAGCCATATAAAATTCAGACTTCTGCCGTGGCACTCGAGTAAAGTACTGAGTTCTATAGTCCCTATACTTAGATAGATAGGGGTTCTGTTCTCACCGTAGTTTGTATATGTGTGTGTGTTTCTGTTCAGCATAGTAGATGTGCTATCCTGTAGTTACTTCACCAAAGGCATAGTTTGCCAGTATTTTCATACTTGCAGATGCCTATATATCCTTTTCATGGAGGCCTCCAAACCTCTTCTCTCCCACATGGCCTGCTGATGTTATCCAGTATAAGATGATCTGCAGAGATGTAAAATTCAGACATGTGCCATGGCACTTGTATATAGTACTGTATTCTGTAGTGTGTGCACCTAGATAGGTAGGGGTTCTGTTCTCACTGCAGTCAACTGTGTGCAAGACAGATGATACATGACATTACAGAGATCCTTTTACATCAGCATGCAGGACACTATCACCATATGTTCAACAGACAATGCTGATGTAATCATCTATATCAGATTATTGCATATACAACCATCATACCAGTCCAGGATCAGACACTGGCCTGAAACCCAGGCAGATGTCACCTTAGGTTCATAGGAAGTTACTAGGTAGAGGACTGGTGACAGGTATGCTTTTGTGTACATCTGGTGGGGACAGGGGTGAAGTTTGCCCCAAACTGTCTGGTAACAGGTTGGTGATGTCCTCATGGTCAGAATGAGTGGTATCATCTATTACTAGTTCAGCACAAAGCTCGGCCTTCACTTTTAGATTTCTGATGTAGCTAAAAAATGCCTCCTGATTATCTTTAGTTAAGGATGCTACTTTAGGTTTGTATGTGGCTTTAGAGAACTTTTCAAGATAGATAATTTCCTTGTTCAAACTATGGAGAGTGTCCTTCCTCTGCTGAGTCAGTTCCCTCTTGTTCTTATTCATTACTTTCTTCCACTTGTATAATCTATGTATGCTTGATACCCAGCAGGGTGTCTTGTTTTCTGCGAGGAGCTTGTTTTGATCTGTCAGTGTTCAGCAAACTCTATACATTGGTATAGCTGTTTATACAGGCCATTTGTGTACACCTCTGTAAAGCAGTAATTGTTGACAGTGGTAGCAGGGGGTTTGCAACTCTTTATGACAAGAAGGTAAGAGCCTATAGTTTGCTTTGGATAAATGTTTAATCCTTTCTGCTCTTGAGGGGGTGTTGGGTATGACTGTGAATGTAAATGAGACTGAATTGTGGTCTGACCTGACCACTACTGCCAACACACAGGGGTTAGTGCAGAGAACCATTATGTTGGTCAGTACTAAGTCCAGGTCATTCAAGGCCCTTGTGGGGGTGCAGACTATCTGTTACAGAGCATGTGTATTAACAAAGTCCAAGAACCTTAGGGTGAGTGTGTTTGTGCACATATATGATTCCAAACAGATGGAAGGATAGTTGAAATCACACATGACCAAGGTATTTGGCTGTGTAGTGAGTGACTCAATTAGGTCCAAGTAGGCAGAGTTGTCCTCATGGTTCATGGTGGGGGACCTGTAGCTATGAATGATATGGAAGGAGGCTTCACATATAGTTAGTTAGACTTGGAGTAGAGCTACAGAGTCATACCTTTCACCAGTCTTGCAGTATATTTGTCTTTAATGAAGTTGCATACACTTCTGCCTTTGGTTGTTTTATGCTCATTCTGATGTGTAAACATGTGTAAGGCATTGTACTCCTGTATGGCCAGGGTGTTCTCTGCAGCCTTGAACCATGTCTGTGTGACTGCACAGATATGGGCATCTTCCAAGGTAAGGAGTTAGTCCAGTGAGTGCAGTTTCTCATTTATACTCCTTGCATTAAGCAACATAGCCTTCAGTTTGTCTGTGGTGGATTCTTTTACATTGGGGCTTTAGTTGTTCTGACATTGCCTAAAAAGGCCACTATGGGGGGGGGGGCAAGTATCTTCATATAGTACAGTGAGGTATGTCTCCAGTCATTTACTGCAACATTGACTATGATAGAGTCATAATGGTACTTGCTGTTGAGAGACTTGAGTGTGTGCATGATCTGATAGACTCTGGCACCTGACAGGCAGCTGACTGTGACCTTCTCCTTATCCAGCCTGGCAAAGGCAACATTTGTGTCTCTCACTATGGAGTTGCTTATGAGGATGACATTTAGTTTTGAGGTGTTTTGCCTGAGGGGCTTATTGGATGACACACTGGTGTATGTATTATTATGTGTAGTGGATTATGTTGGGTGTGCACTGTGTGCAGTAGGTTTGAACTTGGGAGGTCTCCGATCTTTAGTTAGGTTTCTATCAAGTACCTCCATGTAAGTGGGTTTATGTGTTTTGAGCTTATGTACAAGAGGTGAATTGTGTGTGCTGACAACATGTTTGACATCTGGTTTGTTGTTATGTGAGAAGTGATTCACAATTCATTGTATAAATACTGATCTCACATGTTGTATTAGTTTGTTCTAGCAGTAACTGGTTGTCAGTATACATGAGGCAATTGTCCTTTTACCTCAGAATGACCATGTAAATCAGACTGCCAGGAGATGTGGTGGGAAAATGTCCATCAATTATGGAAGGTATATACTATAGTAGCTAGTGGGGAGTGGGCTTGATGGAAAAGGTTTTGGTGTAAGACTAACAAAATGTGTCTATTCTTTGGAGGGCTAGGGTTACAAAAATGTGTCAATGTTTCACGATGCACAGCTCAGTTGCTCACAGGGCAATAGTGCAAGCTCTGAGCAGCAACAGTAAACTGAGTGCAAACACATCAAAACACAGTGCTGGAATACAAACAAAGTTAAACTATTTTAAACAAATAAAAAATAAACAAGTAAAGGCAAACAGTGAGCCTTATTCCAGCAATCTCCAAGTCAGATGGATTCTTGGCTGCACAATTTTCCCAAAAGGGTGCAGGGGAGCTTCCTATTGTAAGATGACTGGTTTTATTGAACCAGTGATACCAAACAGTCTAGATTCAGCAAGTCTGAATTGAGCCTCTGCTATAAAATACAGAAGTACTAGAAAGCCTAAGTGCAGAAAATTGTAATCACAACAGAAGAACACACAGCTTAAATAAAGCAGCAATACAGTAAAATACTCCAACAAGAGTATAAACAACAAACCTTCCTAGTGTGAAATAAGTGGTCTGGAACACAAGTGCTTAAACCCGAACTAAGACACTTTCAGAAAAACAGACACAATAAGCCTTCAACCAGCAATTCCCATCTTAGAAGGGTGTAGGCTATCCTCCCCTGTCACAAGAGTCTATACCACAAACCTTAATGCAAAATAACTGGTTTGGAGACCAAGTGCTTAAACCATAACAAAGGTACTTAGAACAACAGGCACAATAAATATTCACCAGCAAATCCCAACTTAGAAGGGCAGAGGCTACCCTCTCCTCCCACTAGACTGTACACTACAAATCTTCTTAATGTAAGACAATTGCCCTGAAGCCCAAGTGCTTAAAGGAAATCTCCACCCTAGAAGTAAACAAATATGTTTTTTTCAGTCTATCTTTGTTTCCAGACCTATTTTAACACCTAAAAATCACTCTAAGTGCTTTATATGTAATTTTAGCCTGCTTACCACAACATGGCTACCGATGGAGCCTGATTTCATGCTCTTCTTCTCCTTCAACCCTTTTTCTTTCCCATAAAGCATTTCAAGTCTTCTTTCTATGACTCATGCCAGACATAAGGAAGCAACTGTGAATTCCCATGCTATTGACATATAATGGGAAATATGTGACTCAATGTCAATTTGTATTGCTTCTGTGTTAGGCCTGCTTCTTTTCTGTTGCTAATCACCTTCATTTGTGTTTAGATCAGAGCTTGCTTTACATGATAATTTGAAGTTATCCAGCAGCAGCCAGAGTTGTAGCTAAATTGGATGTCTTTGTTCTAAGTGTTCTTTTGTAGTCCAACATGAATTGACAGTCACCTCCTCCCACACTACTGCAGAGGTATGAAAACTGTCACTGCAACTGACAGCTCAGAATTGAAAGGAAGGGAGTGCCATTTCAAATGTCTTCCCCTCTGCCTGCAGAATCATTTAGCTATTTACTTGGTTTGGCAGCAGCAGAAAGACTTATTTAAGCAAATTTTTGATTTCATTGTGTTGATTTTTTTATTTCCCTCTATTTCTACAAGATATTATTATGTTAAGTTATTTTTGCTTGCCAGTCTCTGAGTAACATCAGTCTTGTGTAGGGTTGCCAGCTGTCCGGTTTTTGACCAGACTGTCCGGTTCTTGACAAATTGTCTGGTTACGAATATCATTCAAAACCAGACATGTGAAGTCTGGGGTTTGTGCCACTGTGAGCAAGCGACCTCCCACTTTTACAGCTGTAGCAGGTACTGTTGATTGTGATTGTGGTATTAGCGCTGTCTTCTCCTTTAAGGAGAATCATGCATGCTTACAACACCACACCAGCGTGGAAGTAATTCTAATTTTCAGTCGTGCCAAATTTTAAGCTAGCAGTACCATGACCGTGAAGAGGGGGCTAAGTCCATGTGGCAGCAGGTGGTAGAGGACATTGTCCAGCATACGAGAGCTCTGGACTAGAGTTGAGCAGAGAGAACAAGATATATTCCTCATTACGAGGAATGTATGGTACGTACCTCATTCAAGGTCTTAAAAAGATTATTTTCCTTGGTTCTACATTGAAAGGGTTTGCCACACATTCGGTGGGAATTTTTCAACTGATATCTATGTGGTAAGTAAAAATGAATCATATTAATTTATGAAAAAAATCTTATTTTATAAGTAAAACTAAAAACATATATTATCCTATGACTTGGAGTTGGTAGTAAGCTGTTAGTTAGTATGTTTCTCACATTTTGCCCATTTCTTCCACATAGTGAGTGCTAGTGTGTCCCTCATTTTGGAAATGGAAGGTTGAGACCTATGTATTGCTCCTTTAACTTTGATGGCTCTGTTTTTCTTTGAGAAGGCATCAACTCCCAAACATTAAACTCAAATGTTAGTTGAAACTTGAAAACAGTGGAACTTTGGATTATATGTGCTAATAGATAATTTAGGGTCATTAGCCAGCATTGTCTGTCATTAAATACAGGCATAAATAATTGTATAACCATACATTTAGTCATTTCCAAAGAACACTTCAGCAGATATTTATGAGAACCTGTTTGGAACAAAGTGAATCAAGCCTGTAGGCTTTAAAAAAGCTATGTTTGAATGCAGATATTTATGCAGATCGTTTATTAAGTTGTATTGAAGTTAATAGCGTATACGTTTAGTAAGCCCATGGATCAGCCATGGACAACCCCATATTCTTATTCTTTACCTGCTGCTGCTTAGTGCTAACTTGGATCTTTAGTCCCTAAGCATTATTAAGTGTAGAGAGAGAAAGAAGGATCAAGTAATTTGCAATTTTTTTGATCTAGACATGAGCTACCTACAAACTACTAGCATATGTGTACAGATCAAGCCTGTCATCCCCAGATAGTTCTCCTAAACACATGGCCATTATCTGAAAAATAAAATAAATTAAAAATGTGTGCGTAATAGAAGCTAGGTTTTGTGTCAATGAAAATCAGACAACTTTTTAAGAAGTTTTTGGACTGTGTTTGAGTTCTTGATGTGTGCATGTATGTTTGTCTGTACATCTCTCTCTCTCTCTCTCTCTCTCTCTCTCTGTCACTGCCTCTGTGTATATGTATATATATATATATATATACACACACACACACACACACACACACACACACACACACACACACACACACACACACACACACACACACACACACACACACACATATAGGTTAGCAAACCAATTGCAAAGACAGGGAATACACTGATTTCTGAGTAGATAATTGCAATAAATTATGCTTACAGCACTCCCTGTCTTTGCAATTGGTTTGCTAACCTGCTGCAAAATACTTTACCAAGTATTTTGCATAAATTGTTGTCTATAGACAGCTTCTCCGTTAGCATTCACTAGAATGAAATGTTGACCCTCCCATTGTGAATCCATTATGAGTTACATGTTATGCCCACTGATTTATGGGCATTCCAAAATTATTTCCTTTGGTAGCAGTGCTGTAGCATTGAGGTCAGATTGACAGTAAATGCAGTTTTGTCATTACTGGGTCATACACTTTGCTTCATTGCTTACTGGAAAAATGTTCAAAACTACAATTTTAAAACACACTCTAACAGGTGGTGCTTTATTATACAAGGAACTACAATCAGGAAGGTGGATCAAAGAACACATACATGCCTGCATGGCCATAAAAATGTGTTCAAAGATACTATAATTTGAAAACAGCCCAAAGGTAAACTTTATTCTCCACTGGCCAGATGCATGTTATTTGAATCTGGGTTTTAATACTGTTTTAATGAATGTGAGCTTCAATGGCAGAGATGTTTAGTGCTTGTGCTAAGTCTATTTTCATTGTGTGACTGTTTTGTTTAGAAAATGGCTATCAATATTTGTGCATTTTATTTCAATATCTGTAATCATTGTAGAAGTAAATAGGACAGCTGCTTACCTATTTAATGGTGAAGAAATACAAATAAACCAAGAAAGGTTTACCAATTTGCCATAAGCTCAGATCAGAGTAATTTATTTAAAATAAGTGACACAGCTTTGCCTTGTGTTGTGTATGAGTAGATCCAAGGATTTAAATTTTGCTTGTGACATAAATAGGCCATGTTGATGAGACACAAATGTGTCTCAGAGGGTCCCCATGCACTGGAACAAGCTTCCCATCCATGTGAAGCAGAGTCCATCCCTAGCCCTATTTAAGCATAACTTTGACCAATAGGTGGGAAATTGGAAATCATACCTGTTGCCACCTATCCGTTTTTTTTCAGGACTATCCACAAATCAGTTCAGTTCTCTGGTAGTCAGGAAAACACTGTACAAACTCCAGTATTCTGTTTCACAAAAGGAAACAGACTATCAGTGTTTGTTAAATTGTCTGATTTAGTATGCTTTTTTATAGAAAAGTATAGTAAATCGGCTGAAAGAAGGCACCCGGAACAGAAAAAGAGGGCGTTCCCATTATCTGATGTCACTGTGATGTCACAAAATGGGTGGGACATGGGTGGGAGAGGGGGTGAGAATGGGTGGGGTTACAGGTGATGTGAGGGGCGTGACCTTAATCTGGTTTTAGCCACAAAGAAATCTGGCAACCCTAGTCTTGTGACATCCTGTTTCTGTAATTTCCTGACATTTGCATCATCTCCACATATTTTAAAAGACTGCTAAACAGTACTTTGCAAACCTGTGTCTATGATGCTGGCACAGTAAAAGAATGTACTGAAAACTCACTGTATTCTAGAGATCATGCAGTGAAGTTTTTTTTTTTTTTTACGGCTGGTGTGGGAGGGGGAGCTAATGAATATTTTTTGCAAGTATGTATCACTTGCATAATGCAGATAAGTGATGCATTTGTGGAGCTTAATATCTTCTCTAATTCAGATGAAACTATTTAGCAATCCTCTATTCCTTTAACCGGATTAGTAAATTTGCTTTGAGGCACTCCCTGTCTTTGTGCACATTTCCAATCTTACTGCTAAACTGATCATATATTGAGCTGTTAATTGGCAGCTGACACTACTCAGCCAAACACAGTTCTTCATATTTTTCACATGATGACGTTTGCTTCAGTCTCTTTAAAAGAACAAAAGTGTGCAGTTTGCACAAAACACCACGTAGGAGGGTTTACAACCTTCAGTAAATTAAGGATTGCAGCATCCAATTTGCAGTTGCACTAAATAAACTTGTCAAGTACAGCAGTAAGTACGCAGGATTGAAATGCTACTGTCAGTCTCATGAGTACAGAATGACAATTTTGCCTCCATAATTTTCATGTCTACATTATTATAAGTCACTGTACCGGGCTGTGCTGTGTGACCTTTTGGAATATTGCACATCTTAGTCCAAGTTCTCGTAAATATTGCCACCAGAAATCCAAAACCACACTTCACAGCACTCTACTCTTTGTGTAAATGTGTGCAGGCCCTAAAAATTACTTAAGGATACCTAAAATACATGTATCCCATCACACAATCCCCGTTGCCATCAACTTTGTGACAGCTGCATCATCTAACGCTGTCTCACACTGTGTATCAGACTTTAGTACATGGCCACACAAGTTACAATGTGTCAAGGTTACCAGCCATCATCATCTGCACAGGTGACAGGGATCACACTACACAACGGCTTGGACTATAAACACTGTTAGGAGGGCATAACTGCTACACAGGATTTTGAACATTGTGATGCCTGTGCCACGTCACCACATACTTGTCTAACAATTAATGGCTTCTCAAACATTGTGCATGAGTCTCTATGTAAATTGGTTCCTGCTAGTTACACATGCTCAATGTTTTTTTGGGTTCCAGCACATACTTCATACATACACAGCAGGTTTGGAATTGGTTACTGCTAGTTACATATGCTCAATGTTTTTTTGAGTTACAGCACATACTTCATACATACACAGCAGGTTTGGAATTGGTTACTGCTAGTTACATATGCTCAATGTTTTTTTTGCATTACAGCACATAGTTCAAACATACACAGCAGGTTTGGAATTGGTTACTGCTAGTTACATATGCTCAATGTTTTTTTGCATTACAGCACATACTTCATACATACACAGCGGGTTTGGAATTGGTTACTGCTAGTTACATATGCTCAATTTTTTTTTGCGTTACAGCACATACTTCATACATACACAGCGGGTTTGGAATTGGTTCCTGCTAGTTACATATGCTCAGTGTTTTTTTGCGTTACAGCACATACTTCATACATACACAGCGGGTTTGGAATTGGTTCCTGCTAGTTACATATGCTCAGTGTTTTTTTGCGTTACAGCACATACTTCATACATACACAGCGGGTTTGGAAATGGTTCCTGCTAGTTACACATGCTCAATGTTTTTTTGCGTTACAGCACATACTTCATACATACACAGCGGGTTTGGAATTGGTTGCTGCTAGTTACATATGCTCAATGTTTTTTTGCGTTACAGCACATAGTTCAAACATACACAAGGGGTTTGGAATTGGTTCCTGCTAGTTACACATGCTCAATTTTTTTTGCATTACAGCACATACTTCATACATACACAGCGGGTTTGGAATTGGTTGCTGCTAGTTACATATGCTCAATGTTTTTTTGCGTTACAGCACATACTTCATACATACACAGCGGGTTTGGAAATGGTTCCTGCTAGTTACACATGCTCAATGTTTTTTTGCGTTACAGCACATACTTCATACATGCACAGCGGGTTTGGAAATGGTTCCTGCTAGTTACACATGCTCAATGTTTTTTTGCGTTACAGCACATACTTCATACATACACAGCGGGTTTGGAATTGGTTACTGCTAGTAACATATGCTCAGTGTTTTTTTGCGTTACAGCACATACTTCATACATACACAGCGGGTTTGGAATTGGTTACTGCTAGTTACATATGCTCAATGTTTTTTTGCGTTACAGCACATACTTCATACATACACAGCGGGTTTGGAATTGGTTACTGCTAGTTACATATGCTCAATTTTTTTTTGCGTTACAGCACATACTTCATACATACACAGCGGGTTTGGAATTGGTTCCTGCTAGTTACATATGCTCAGTGTTTTATACTTCATACATACACAGCGGGTTTGGAAATGGTTCCTGCTAGTTACACATGCTCAATGTTTTTTTGCGTTACAGCACATACTTCATACATACACAGCGGGTTTGGAATTGGTTACTGCTAGTTACATATGCTCAATGTTTTTTTGCATTACAGCACATACTTCATACATACACAGCGGGTTTGGAATTGGTTACTGCTAGTTACATATGCTCAATGTTTTTTTGCATTACAGCACATACTTCATACATACACAGCGGGTTTGGAATTGGTTCCTGCTAGTTACATATGCTCAGTGTTTTTTTGCGTTACAGCACATACTTCATACATACACAGCGGGTTTGGAAATGGTTCCTGCTAGTTACACATGCTCAATGTTTTTTGCGTTACAGCACATACTTCATACATACACAGCGGGTTTGGAAATGGTTCCTGCTAGTTACACATGCTCAATGTGTTTTTGCGTTACAGCACATACTTCATACATACACAGCGGGTTTGCAGAGTCTTATTATTTTCTTTACCTCTGTCCACGGCCTTATGAAATTCAGCGCTACTGCAACTAACATACTCTTTAATAGTAAAGTCTTTTGAATAAAAATAGTTATTCAACTACATATATGACATTGTCCTGCACACATATAAAACTAATAATTCCACCATGCTTGACCAGCACTCTTACATATCCTGTGGGTGTGCCTGCATCCAGTGTGCCAAACTTTGGTTACAAGACTTCCATTGCCATTAACTTTGTGCATGAATGTTTACTATAAGACATAGCAATTCATCTACAGCACATCCACTAATTAGTAGCATTGATCACCCACTGCTTCTCATTTGTGTTACTAACAGTGCATCCACCCATCAGTGTGTTTCCCTTCCCTTAGCACATCAAACATTCTTAATAGTCTAACACCACAATGACTTCAAGTCAACAAACCATAACCATTGCATTTTCCTTCTCTTACAACACCCAACATAATGGAGTGCCATGCCACCCCTCACGTCAAGTCACCATACAATGGCCATTGCAACTGTTGTTTCTATTACACCATCACAACATTTAATCAACTGACTGCCACTGAACCCTCCAATTCCCTCTCCTTTGCAAGTGCATCATGGAACAGGCACAGTTTCAACAACCATACCTGTCATGGGTCACACTCTCAATGTCCATCATCCTAGGTACAGCATGCCTTTGCAGTGTTCCTGTCCAGCAATGTGCAGTGAGCTAATACCTGTTCTAGCTGGTATTCCTGAATGCTGTTATCTCTACACAGTTTATCTTCACACTACAGGAGCTCCAAGAGGAGCTAAAACCTCATATTAGGCTACTGTTCAATCTCAGTCTTTCTACAGGTTATGTACCCAAGGAATGGCGTACAGCAACAGTGGTCCCACTCCACAAAGGCGGAGCCTCAACGGACCCTGGGAACTATCGCCCCATAAGCCTGACTAGCCTAGTCTGCAAGGCCATGGAGCGGATCATCACGGGACTCATAAACAAAGTCATTGGGGAACTACAGATGCTAGATCCTACACGATTTGGCTTTGTTAAAGGCAGATCCTGCCTCTTGAATCTAGTAGACTTCTTTGAAACAGTCACCAAGGTCATAGATGAAGGGAAGGTAGTCCACACTGCCTATCTGGACCTCGCAAAAGACTTTGACACCATACCCCACTATGGCATCATAGATAAGCTCTCCAGCCTAAATATCAACCCCTTAGGAAAAGTGATGAAGTTAAATCTACCAACATAAAAATTTCAACAAAACATAAATTAAAGGTCTTGCTGATAAAAGCTAGGAGTCTAAACATGAAACTGCACTCATTGCAAGCATTCATAACCCTGGAAAATGCTGTCATCTGTGCAGTCACAGAAACCTGGTCCAAAGTTGTGGGGGGCACCTCAGCCTTACCTGGTTATTCATCCTATCATATATTCAGACTCCAAACTGTGGGCAATAAAACTAAAGGAGGTGGAGTTTTAATATACATTAAAAAGACATACACACCTCCAGGCTGGTCAAACAGTATGACGCACAGGAGACACTCCAGGTGCAGTTAACCATTAGCAAGACCCCTATTCAAATCATAACTAGCTACCGGCCCCCGAATCTGACTCAAGATGCTCAATCTGCCTATTTGGACCTGTTTGAGTCTATCAAGATTCAACCCTTTACCCTGATCCTAGGTGACTTTAAATACCCAAATATATATTGGAAGAACTACTCATGCCAGAACACAAATGCCAAGAGATTCCTTGATTTTGTCAATGCAAATGCCTTGGAACAGCTAGTCGATACCTCCACAAGAGGTGATAATATCTTGGACATGGTATTAACCAACATGAGTAACCACTGCAGCATCCCTATAGTATCATCCTCCCTGGTAAGATCTGACCATAAAGCGGTCACTTTCAAAGTCACCATCTCCCCCAACCCCCCCCCCCCTAGCTCGGATCAGGCATAAAAACTTCTCCAAAGCTGATTACAGACTCCTGAGGGATGGTATAAACAGCTTCACAGCCCCCTCCCCCTCTGTAGGAAGTGGCACCAATATCCAAAACTATACCAAAGCACTATACAAGCATTTATATAGATGCATAGAATTAGGAATACCCAACAGGACTAAATCATCCACCACAAGGAAGAGTAAACCTGTCTGGTGGACATCTGCAATAAATAAACTCTATAACAAAAGGAAACAATTGCTGTCCAAGACCAAGAAGGAGCAGATGGCCAATTGGAAGCAGTGTCTCCTTAGTCTGAACAAGCAAATAAGAGCACTAGTGAAACCTTCCAAAGCAAACTTTGAGTTCAAATTGGTCACATCTACTAGAGACAATCATAAGGCCTTCTTCACATATGTCTGCAAACTCAAAGGAAGCACCTAGATCTGTTCAGAACTGGTGGTCAAGGATACCACATATACAAATTTCGTAGATATAGCAAACTTGCTGGCTGACAGAGTCAATTAAAACTTCACCCCTCTGTCTCCCTCATCAGTAAATCAGGACATCCCCAAAACCTGCACCCTTTCCTTTATATCTAGGGAACAGGTCATCACTGCTCTTTCAAAGGCAACAAATACAACCTCAATGGGACCCAATAGCATCCCAGGTTGCCTCCCTATTCAACCAAAGCCTGAGTACCAGCTTCATCCCAACTGAGAGAAGGACAGCCACTGTTATCCCTTTGCACAAAGGTGGAGTATCAACCGATCCAGGAAATTACAGACCCATCATCTAACTAGTCTGATCTGCAAGGCCATGAAATGGATTATTATGGACCTCATTAACAAGGACATTGGAAACTTCCAAGCACTCGATCCCACACAGTTTGGCTTTGTCAAGGAGAGGTCATGTCTGTTAAATTTAGTCAACGTCTTTGAGACAGTCACCAAAGCCATGGATGTGGGGAAGATGGTGCACACCACCTACCTTGACCTGGCCAAAGCCTTTGACACTATTCTCTACTCGGGCATAATTGATAAACTCTCTCAACTAGGCATCAGTCTGTATGTTACCAGATGGGTAGCAAACTGACTCACTGATAGAACCCACCTAGTTAAAACAGGGGAAACCACCTCAAGCAGTAGACCCGTAACAAGTGGCATACCCTAGGGTTCGGTCTTGGGGCCTCTGTTATTTGGGATATACTTTTCTGAGGTGCAGGCCAAAACTAGTGGGCTATGGCTGACCACGTTTGCAGATGACTGCAAGCTGTCATCAATTCCCCTAGTGATCTGGACATCCTCTAAGAGGGTCTCAGTCAGACAAATAACTGGTACCAGAAACATTGCCTCAACCTGAATACCAAAAAAAATGCATCATCATCCCCTTTGGGGAGAGTGATGTCCCCGCAAATTATCACATTAATAACAATGTCCTAAACATGCAATCAGTCGTGAGGGATTTGGGCACCCAGGATGATAGCAACCTGACTTTTTACCACCATGTTGCTTCCATTGTACGGAAAGCCTTCTACATGACCCACCTCATTTATTTATTTATTTTATTTTATTTATTTATTTTACATTTGTTAATCGGGATGGTCCGACTGGACGAGGTCCATTTTCAGCGGAGATCCGGGGAGAAAAGCTCCACATAAAGACAACTTTACATAACATACAAAAGCATTGTTATCAACAAACATTATTACCATTTTTTTCTATAGTAGAAAGTTACACTGAGAGAAAAAAAAGAGAAGAAAAAAAACAAATAAAAATGATCATATACATACATAAGTTAAACTTCATAGATAGTAACAGGCAAAGATAGGTTTCAATATAGGGTGTTATGTTTATTGAGTGCGCAGAGGTAAAAAATAGGAAAGAAGTATGGATATAGTATTATGTAGTACATGGACACAGCCATGAATCTCTAAGATATGATTTAAGCCTGTTTTTGAATTGTGAGGTATTTGGAGCAGAGGTCACAGCTAAGGGGAGGTTATTCCAGCATTTAGCTATAGAGTGTGAGAAAAGAGCTTTGCCTGCAGTGTTGTTGGCTGTGGAGATATAGAGAAGCGATTTACCAGCAGAACGAAGAGGACGGTTTGCTGTATAGTGTGTTACTAGTTGCTTTAGTGCTGGGATTTTGCCTGGGAATTTTAGAATATTATATGTGATGACTAGTTGGTGGAAAGTCAGTAGTTGTGAGAATTCCAGCCATTGAAGTTCCCTTAGTGGTAGGCAGTGATGGGTTCTGTAGATGGAACTGGTAGCAAACTTGGCCACTTTATTATAACAAGACTCAAGTTTGTCAAGGTCAGTTGTTTTTGACTTGGGTCAGTATTGGTGCTGTATTGACTCATGCCTGATCTGAAAGTAGGTTTTTGTGTCTATATAGTGTACTCATTTTTCTGTGGACTTTTTGATGGTTTGTGAGATATGGATGTCAAAGTGGAGTTTGTTATCTATTTCAATGCCTATGAGTTTGGTATGTGGAGAAGGGGAGATTACAGTACCATTTGTGGAAGTGATAGAGAAGGAAAGAGGAGGTTTTTGTGATTTATTGGGGGTGAACAGGAGTAGTTTGGTTTTATTGGGGTTGAGGATAAGTTGGATATTTGAGATCCAGTTTTCCACTGAGGTAAATGATTCCTGGGTGAGTTGTTGAAGAGTGGTAAGTGATGGGGCTGAGAAGATTAGGGTGGAATCATCTGCATACTGTATGAGTGCGGCATTTTAAGTAGAGGTATGCAGATTGTTGGTGAAAATAGAAAACAGAAGTGGACCTAGTATGGAGCCTTGGGGTACGCCTATTGTTGTGGGAAGAAGGGGTGATAGTGTGCCTTGCCATTTGACAGCTTGCTGTCTGTTGGAGAGGTAGTTTTTGAACCAGGCAATAGTGTTGGGGGCAAAGGTTAAGGAGGTAAGAGAATCTATTAGCAGGGGGTGAGAGACCATGTCAAAGGCCTTTGAGAGGTCTAGGAATGTGGCAGACACAAAGTTATTATTATTTCTATGTTGATTAACCAGGTTAGTGAAAGAGAGAAGAGCGGTAGTTGTACTATGGTGTGGGCGGAAGCCATGTTGTGTTCTGGAGAGAAGGTTATTTGTATTTAGGAAGTGCATGACCTGGGAATGGATGCATTTCTCAAGTATCTTAGATATGGGAGGCAAGATGGCAATGGGGCGATAATTAGAGAAATCATAAGAGTTGCCACCTTTATGAAGGGGAATAATATATTAAATTTTCCATATCTGTGGGATATAGGCTTCCTGGATGGAACGGTTTATAAGGATGGAGACTGGGTAGGATAAGGAGTCAGCGGCTAATTTTAGGAAGGAAGCTAGTAGTCCATCAGTGGCAAGAGATGTGGGTTTTAGTTTTAAGAGATATTTTTTGATTGAGGAGGTTGGAACTGGTGAGAGCATAACAGAGGATGATGTATCTGCAGTTAATTTTGGTGGGGGTGAGTAGCTATTTTTAGATAGTTGAGTGGATAGTGTCTTGATTGATCCAGTAAAGTGGTGGTTAATTTGGGAGGCTGTGTCAGTATTATCATTAGTGGAGGTGGGAGCTGGAGTGGTGGTTTTTCCAGGTTTTAATAGTGAGTTTATTGCATGCCAGAACTTCTGGGGGTTTTTGGAGTGTTTGGTTTGGATATTTAAGAAGTGGTTTTGCTTATCCAGTATTGTTTGTTTTTTAGCTTGATTCCTGAGTTGTTGGTAGGTTTGTCTGGATAGTGTAGTTTTATCTTTTTTCCAGGTTTTCCATGCTTTGTCTGGAGTTTTTAGTAAGGCTCTAGTGGACCTACTAAGCCAGGGAGCAAAGTTAACTTTAGCTCTAATCTTTCTTATGGAGACTATTAGGTTAAGGATATAAGTAAGAGTAATATTGAAATAGTCAGCAGCTTGGTCTAGTTCAAGGGTGTTTAATGGTTCCCAGTTACATTTCTTTAGGGTATTGTTAAGATCATGTGGGTTAATAGTGTGATCATCTCTGACTTGTTTAATAACTATGGGTTTGGGTATGTTAGAGTGTTTATGAAGGAGGAATGTGGGGAGGTGATCACTTAGACTATCTGGTAAACAGCCTGTCTGATAATTATGTTCAGGGTAGTTTACCAGTGTCCAATCCAGTAATGAGTTCTTTTGGGATTTTTATAAGTAAGGGTATCTCATCCAGGGACAAGGAGGTCATAACCTCCCTGTATTTTACCCTTATAAGGTCCATTATTGAGTACAACACTCCTTTCAGCATGTACCTTGCAAAACACATGCAGCAGCTAGAGAGACCACAGAGGTTCCTCACAAGGAGAATCCAGGGCTTCAAACATCTACCATACACAGATAGGCTAAAAGCCTTATCCCTCTATACAGTTTCATACAGACTCCTCAGAGGTGACCTCTGTCTGGCATACAAGGTGATTCCGGACCCCACCTTGATAGGACTGCTGCATATCCACAAGTCAAGCTCCA
The DNA here is from genome assembly GCF_019279795.1 of Protopterus annectens. NCBI lineage: Eukaryota > Metazoa > Chordata > Ceratodontiformes > Protopteridae > Protopterus > Protopterus annectens. The sequence goes on from NC_056744.1 coordinate 1,594,426,471, forward strand.
CTCGAGTAACTCGCACGCACAGACTCAAACTAGTCTGTGACATCAACAGGACTTGTTGGTGGGACAGATTTGTGTCCCAGAGACTCTCCCATCTGTGGAATAGACTCCCTCTCCATGTCAAGCAGAGTACCTCTTTACCCTTTTTTAAGCTCAACCCAGATAACTGGATGGGAAACAGAAAATACACCCCTGGGATTCCACCCATGTCCCTGCTGGACAGGGGCATTGGGTGCTGACTTGTCTAAACATGAGCTAAACTCTTGCCTATGCTTATAAGGGCCTCAGGGCCAATAGCCTAATAACCTCCTATGATCCTATGTCAAGAATATACCTTTGCTGCCCACCCCTAAAACAGTAGTCTATTGTTTGTGGCATCCAACCTTCCATTAATTTGATGGCAACTGCATATCATATTGTCCCCAATAAATATCCACACACATTTTTAGGTAAATAATATAGACCGGCTTACACACTGTGTGCCTTTGAGTAGTGGTCAGGTAACTGATGAATGACCAAGAAACAAATAAAGGTAGGACACAGCTGTATATTTGCAAGGAATAATCATAGCAGGTTTTGTAATCAGTAAGTGCACTACATCCAAATATATTACACAGAATACATTTACAAATAACAGGTCATGCCTTGATATCAGTGTACATTCTGTTGCACTTGGCTGTGAGAGGAATTACTTCATGTATTTGCTGCAAAGGTGTTTGTAGGGCAACAATGGATAAGTCCTCCCTCCTGTTTTGTGGCAGTGTATTTCAGTGAGAGTTGGGATCCAGACCTATCTAGTCATATCTTATGTGTACTAACAGTGTCTACTTTGTGTGTCATAGCATGATTTTCTGCATTTTAACTAATTCTCCATGTTTTATACTTTTTCCTTTTTTGTTTTGGAGGAGCACTGTTTGTGGGATGTGCTGCTTAGCACAAACTGCTTTGGCTATGTGCATTTCATTTGTTCATACAGCAGCACTGCACAAACCAGATGAATGGGCCACCCAAGGTAACAGACAGGACCCAGACAGCCACAAACATAAACTGGATGCATTTGATTAATACTAATAGACATTGAACAAACACATTTCCTGGCAGTGCGCACTCTTGCTCACTGTGTTTGCGCATTGGTAAGCAATGTGCAACACTTTGAAATGTTGCAAATCCAGAAAGTGAGCACTCCCAGTAAGCACGATGCCTGCAATTGGCAGAAAAACATAATTCTACATTGGTCTTGATCTGTTATAGGCATGACTGGCATTCCTGGAGAGGCTTTGAGATTCTATGCTCAAAGATGGGGTGTCCAGGAGTCCAAAGTGTTTGCTGGACTCCTAGTGAATGAACATGGGCCCAAGCTGTTGCAGAGGAACTATCATGACTCAGATTACAAGGCAGAGGCATGGAATAGTCTGGCCTGGGCTCTGACCAGTGCTATTGGAATCCCCTACACTGGTGAACAATGTAGGAATCAATACAGAGACCTCAGGATGAGGAAGAGGGACACCCTTGACAGTTGGATTGAGGAATGTAGGACTGGGGGCATCCCTCAGATGTGTAAGTATCACTTACAGAGACTACTTGTCAGAGTTAAAAGCCAGATATAGTCAGGACTGGTATGCTTAATGGTATTCTGTTGTGTTTTGTTTTTTCCACAGCCGTCACAGACCAGGAACTGAATGTGCAAACCCATGCTGCAAGATTGGCACGGATTGTAGATCAGTATGTATACTGAACCTAGTCAGCCACTGTAGCTAGATAGGACTTGCATATAAGTTACTGAACATGTGCGAGATCAGTGCCATTTTGTGTAGTCAACCAGTGTGGATATAAGCTTGAATGGAGATGCACATGTGAGAGTGTTAGAATTAATGAATCAATCAGTAAGTATATAAAGTTCGAAATACATTTGCAAATTATAGGTCCTGGTATGTAGGATTTTTTGCAGGGGGGGGTGCAAACCCAGAGCCCCTCCCACATAGCCCCACCCACCCACACAGCCCCACCCCCATGCCCACCCACGCAGCTATTCCAGTGTCCCATTACTTGACTATTTCTCCCCATTTGCCATATACACTGTTCAAATCTCTCAGTGAGCATACTGTTTTATGCTTCACTTCTACAATGATTACAGACATTTGGATTTAATTCACAACTTTTATTTCAAACGTTATAGCCCAAACACTGATAGACATTTACTAAACCTAAACAAAGCAATAGTTTTACAATGAAAACAGACTTAGCATTAAAGCTTCTCTACCTTTGAAACTCACATTCACTGAAACAGCATTGAAACCCACAGTCAAAGAAAATGCATCTGGCCAGTGGCAGGTTGTTTACCTTTGAGCTGTTTTCAAGCAATAGGCTCCTTGCACACCTTGTTAGGGCCATGCAAACGTTCTTTGATTCACCTGATTGCATTAATTATAATATATAATTGAATTATATCCCTTGTATTATATACCACCATTTGTTTGAGTGTGTTTTAAATTTAAAGTTTTGAACATTTTTCCAGTAAGCAATGAAACAAAACATAAACCAATAATGATAAACTGCCCAATTCAGAACATTTCAACCATAAAAGGCCACTCAAACTTGTGTCATTACAATCCACAAATATCAGTCAATATACACAATCTCTGCAGAAGTAAAAGTCATCTGAATAATTCCACATCAAAGATATCTAAAACTAATGAAGAGGTTGTTGCTAGAAAACAACTGTATATTTCAGTGTTTCATCTACAAATTCAGTGCCTGCTGCCATCAAAGAATAAATTGTCTATGTTAAATTAAAAAAAATGTCAGTACTTCTGCAATAAGTAAGCCTGGAAACGTCAACTACATCTACTTTCAGAGTACTCTGAATCCACCTTTTTATTCTATCTAGAATCCCAAAGGTTGTGGCCATACAGATTGTTATGAATCAAGAAAGTCAGCTGTTATAACAGCAGCAAGACCAGGCTGAATTACATAATACAAATTAAAGAGCTGGAGGTGGCAGAATTAAAGATGTTAAGATTTGCACTGGGTGTAATAAGGATAGACAGAATTAGGAATCAGTATATTAGAGGGTCAGCCAGGGTTGGACACTTTGAAGACAAAGCTAGAGAGGCGAGGTTGCATTGGTTTGGACGTGCTGAGTAGGGATGCTGGGTATATTGAGAAAAGGTTGTTAGGGATGGAGCTGCCAGGTAAGAAGAAAAGAAGAAGGCCTAACATAAGGTGTATGGATGTGGTGAGAGAGGATATGCAGGTAGTTGGTGTGACAGAACAAGATGCAGAGGACAGGAAGACATGGAAACAGATGATCTGCTGTGGCGACCACTAGCGGGAACAGCTAAAAGAAGATTATTATTATTATTATTATTATTTTAAAAAGTGATTAACATTTTGTTCAGTTTAGATGAATCAATATAGTTGACTCATTTTATAGGGATTTACTAAACATACAGAACAAAGTAAAAGGGGAGGCGTGTTTGTGCACTGAGTCTGTGCATGTTTTCATTTGGAAGCAGTACTGTATTGTGCCAGTAAGTAAATGCAGGATGCACATGAGCAGATGCATTCCACTTGCTGCGGAAGTGTTTCTCTACATTGTAATGTTATGTTGGGCATATACAGTGGATATAAAAAGTGTACATACCCCTATTAAAATGCCATGGTTTTTGTGATATAAAAATGAGACCATAATAAATAATTTCAAAACTTTTCCCACCTTTAATGTGATTTATAACTTGAACAATTCAATTGAAAAAGAAATCTGTTACGGGGGAAAAAAATAAATAAAAAAAAACATGCAATAAACTGGTTGCATAAGTGTGCACACCCTTAATCTTATATTTTGTTAATTATTGTGATGCAACTCTGTTGGAGCTTTTGGCTTCAAGCCTCTGAAGAAATATTTACAGCTAGAACTTCCTGGATATTAAAAGTAAATTAATAGTGAAACAAGTATATATTAAAGCCCTCTACGATCTGTACTATTACAGAAGTGACCAGGACCACCATGGGCCTTCCCCTAAAAGAAATGCATAGGCTCAGGGGGACAGAATCCAGTTAACAAAAGTACACAAGTTACACGTGACAATATTTCATAAACAGGAGTAACCTGCTGATAGACATTTCTAAAGCTTGGGCATATATACCACACTTTTCTTCACTGAATGACCTAGGCCATCAACAATAATCAATAAAATCAAAACCACAACAGGTGATAATGCACAATATACATAGTTTACAAGCACTTATAAGTATACACATATTAATAGAAAAATTATTAATGCAATAACCTAACACTTATCAGGAAATACATTGCACATAATAATTTATAAAGTCAAACTTGCCCTTGGTGTAAGTGACTTACTTCGGTGTAATGTCTACGTAAGAAGAGTCTCACACCAGGAGCCAGATTCCAAAAGACCAGCTCTCAGTGTATGTGACTTACTCTGGTGTAACACACCTTAGTTAAGTCACTTACACTGACAGCTTTTGGAATCCGGCCCACTGTTACAGCCTCACGAACAATCACGGTCTCCACTACCTTGCTTTTTTAACATTTGCCTTTGTCATTCACAGCCACTCATTTACTGAGTTTATTTTACTGGAGACTATTCCATAATTCTCTTTGTCTACAGTTCTGAAGTGAACCTAAACAATCCATCCCCAAATGTTCTCACCTCACTAATCTGTAGAGGTCTTCTTGAACCACACCCTTCTTTAAGTTCACTTGGCACCCCTCCCACAAAGAATACACAACACACACATTTCTATATTTGCCACTGGGTTGGGCTATTTTGAAAGTCCTAATACTAACATTTGGAAATGCTTTAAATTTCTCATACTTTTTATTTATTCAGTAAAAATGTATGATATTACAGATACTCAGACTTTATCACATGCAAACATAGGCATACATTAATTAAAAAAGGGCAATATGTAATGGAATACATGCTGAAACAATCAGCAAAGACTAATCCTGAATATATATCTGAAAGGAATCACTTAAATATAATGCAGTTACAAGACAATGAGGGGTGATACCTCTGGAACAGTGACAGCATACAGTAAACTCTCGGTTAACTGGTCTGGCACCCATGGGGATGGGTAGATGTCAGATAACTGTAGTTTCTGGTTGCTTGAGAGTTACTGTTAAAAATAGGTCTAACTAATACTGTACCCTATACTATTTGTTTGGTTTGACTTGTTATCAAGGTTGATGAGAGAGGGACTTTATTCCTATCTTCCTTTTAAAAATTCAAACTCTAAAAATGTAAGGTATGCTTCTGCAGGGGGCGGCGGGACAGAAAGTGCAACACATGAAAAACGTACTGTATTTCTTTGACTTTTTTTTCTGGTTGCTTGAGAGTTCTGGTTGCTTGAGTTCCGGTTAGCAGAGTTTACTATATTAAAAAAAGTCTAATTACATCTATACCTTCACATGTGACATCATAAACAAGGCAAGGTGGATATGAAAATGGCACCCTTCAAAGAAACATTTTCAGCAGCCTTTGTTTTTAAAGACATTAACTCATGACAGCATAGCAACAGTAATAAATCTATATCAAGGCACAAAAAAATACATTCTGACAAGGAATACCTTAAAGATTTTACTCCAGTTATTAGATGTATGAAGTCTAATATAGATGTGCAGTTACTTTAATAAATCAATGTAGATGGGTTACAAAACAGAGCAAAAGAAAGCGCCAATCCAGGAATGGTGCTTACATGGACTAACAAACATCTTTTTTTTCCCTTAAAATAGAACATTTCTTTCCTATTTCACTTCTGGAAGCAAGATAATCCTTTATCATCTCTAGCAACATTATACCTTTCGCCTATTAATGCACATCCACTGGAAAAGTTATTTCTTTTAGACCTCAAAAATCATAACAGAAGACCTTTCTAGCATTAGTCAAAGATATGAATTATGTTTTAGCCAAAATATGACATTCTTAAAAAAGGTCCAAGTTCCAAGCAAACATATCACAGCAAAATCCCACAGTAGCAGGTAAATAAACTGCAATGTTTTCACACTAGTCTCTAAATAAAGTGAAATGTTTTTAATTTTTCCCTCAACTGGGAAATGGCATTGACACAAGTCAAGAAAGACTTTTAAGCTCCACACCAACAAAAGTACTAACACCTAGTTATACTACAGCAAAACAGCAAAGCCTGCTATAACAAACAATCCCCATATCAAACTCTAAAGCTATTTGTTAGGAACTGCATGGTTAGACACTTACAGGAAAGTCTGTAGCATCATAATATAAGTTTTACTGTGAGAATATTTTATCAGTCACAGAATATATAACAAGGTTAAAATGTTGTTGGGTATGCCCAATACCCAGGTACATTCATTATACATTTGTAGAACATTTCACTCTGCATGGAAGTACCTTCATTTGTTGAGAAGTTGCCAGGGTCAGTCTCTAAGTAACACTCATATAAATAGTTAACAGTAACCACAAAAAAAACAGGAAATAATTTGTACTTAGCTCCCAATTTCATTTAAACTAGCACAGCAATGATACTAGTCTAACATAAAAGCATGCATTTCTCCTCTTCTAAACTGATGATGCCACCAGATTTCATAACTGTTTAAATCTTGTATTAAAATAAAAGTTTCTGTATCTTCTTAAAGGTCAATGACAATATAACTGTACACAAAAAATAATTCTTCAGGCATATAATCAAGTCAGATGAGTTATGGCTTAGCCTTTCAAAGATAACAGTGGAGGCTACTGACAGTAAAAATTCAGTCAAACATAAAAAAATAAATAAATAAATAAACACACTATGCAATGCAACATGACAAGCAGTTGAAAGCCATAAATCAATGGCTGTTCCCGGAGGGCACTGAACACTAGAGGAGTGTGTTCCCTGGAGGGCACTGGACACTAAGGAAAATATTGGGCACTCACTCACACTCCGTCTCAACTGTGCCACATGCCAAATGTTCAGTGTACAAAAAAAAAAAATTACCTCAGTCAGGAGTGGACTTCTTTCTTCCCTGACTTTGATCAACCTACCTTCTTGTTGTTAAACCAAAATTAAGTGCACAAAACCACCACCAGTCCAGTCCAGTCCTTCCACCACATGATGAATCTTTGGTTTGTTCATGTCAGGAATAGGATACTCTTCCACCGTCCACCTTCAGTCATCCAATTAACTCTATGCAACTATGGTTGTAAAGTTTAAGGAGGAGTTTGAGGCTCGTCAGTTGTCAATTATGCATCATCATGTCATATGACTGCCTGCCACCTCCACTAACATCTCTTCCAAAGTTCCGAACGATGCAGGCTTTACAGAAAAAAAAAAGTAAGTGGAAATGATAGAAAAAAGTGCATTTTGCCAAATCATCACAGATAGACAACAGAGTGGTCAAGGCTCAACTTTCAAGAAAATGTCAGTCACAAAAGTTGTAGTATGATAAGACCAGTAAACCCCTTACACCATTACTACAAGGAGAATTTGTGAGAATGCAAACATCCAAGGGATATGACCAAGTAGGAATCATGAAGAACATTTGCTTGGAACCATGATCTTACATCATTCAATCTGAAGGAAGGGATTTCAGAAGGAATCATAGATATGTTACCCGTCTCTGAACCAGTGACGCAGCAGATTGCCTGTGCCGACAACTCTATTTCCCAGAGTGATTCATCAAATGTACGAATTCAAAAGGACAGTGTGCTTTCTTCAAACAATTTGTATGTAAACCCTGATGTTCCAGCTTTGAAAGAAACCCAAGAGACTGTCCTAGTTGCTAAGCCCAGTCAGAATTTCTATGTACTAGGTCTAATAGAATTTCCAAACCAAATACTAAATACGCAGTGACTTGGACTTGAAGTCAAATTTGTTTTGTTGAAATGTTGAAATAATGTCTAGCTCTTAAATAAGTCTTTGTTCTTGCATTTGCAATGTCGAACAAAATTAAAGAGGAAGAATATAGAATAGTGTGTATATTGAACCTAGTCAGCCCTGTAGCTAGACAGCACTTGCATAGAAGTTACTGAGCATGTGCAAGGTCAGTGCCATTTTGTGTAGTCAGCCAGTGTGGATGTAAGCTTGAATGGAGATGCACATGTGAGTGTTTTAGAAGTAATGAATCAGTCAGTAAGCATATGAAGTTTGAAGTATAAGTACAAATTATAGCTCCTGATGTGTGTTTGTGTAATAAATTACTTAAACACATTCTGTGCCTCAGTGTCTCATTTGACTACATGAAACATATGACACGGATGTGAGATTCATGGAGTATGTATGTATCCCAACAGTGGGGTTATTTTAGTATTAAAATTTACAAAGCATTCATTTGTTACTTATACAGTTGTATCAAACTGAGCATTTATTTCTTAACTGTAATAGGGAAGTATACATGCATTACTTTGGAGGGCAAAACAACAGTTCATTATTTCAAACTAGTCATAGGTTGTGTCATCAAAATCCACACTTCACAAATATACAGTACTGTTAAGGTTTCATCATACTGTAATGTAACTTCAGAGCTGTAAAGCAGTGTCAGCCTTGGCTTGCTGTAAATGGTAATCAGTACCTTTAGACCATGCATATGTTTTTTGGGGGTGTATTATTTTCCTTTTTGTGTGTGTGTTTGTGTTTACTTTTTTATTTTTTGTTTTTCCAGCAGCACAGAAAGTTAGGACTTTCCCACAGGATCCACCTGCCCCCACTTACTGGCTACATTACCACTGCCCAGCACATCTGGTGCAGAACCAGGTAGCACCCCCTCTGCCCCCCTGCACTACCCAGCCCCTCAGGTAGTTCTGCCCCAGAGGATAGGCCTGTGGCTCCCTCCAGGAGCAGTGGAGGAGGGGGTGAGTTTATCACCTATGACAAACTACCAGGGATGGTGCGTAGGATTGTGCACCACACTGTTTGTGCACACCTACGCCAGCTGGACACACTGCTCTCCATCGTTGTATTAAATAACACAAGGAGATGCAGACATCAGACACTGCAGCCATTGGTGCAGTGAGGTGAAAGTGATGACAGTCCACTGGGTGAGGACTTGATTCTCCCTGTCACCCAACTTGACATCCATGGCTTCGCCATGTCCCCACTCTCACCCCAACTATTTTGTTCATTTACCTCATTTATCCTTCACCATCCCTGTCTCTTGTCTTGGTTGTCTTGTCTGTCTAAAATTGCTTCCTCACCTGACTAACTTACCTCATCCAGACTTTCCTACAGCCCTTCCCCAACATTCCTCTCTCTTTCTCTCTCTCTCTCTCTCTCTCTCTCTCTCAAAAGAAAAGGGCACCTGTCCCATAAAAAAATATTGTCCCAATTTTTCCTCTACTTCCACATGATGTACAGTATCTGCCATATAGTAGGGGATAGTTATATCTGTTCCAGAGTGTTGGAAGGCATTTTCATGAAGAGTGGAAAGTTAATAAGTTATAATATGTAGCCTGTGGTGTTGATCTCTCTCACAAATCTGTCTGAAGTCAATCTCAGCTCATTTTCCCAAAATGGGAGAGTATTCTTCCCACTACTTATGGTGGTGGGGATGGAGAAATGGTGAGAAAAAGGAGGTGGCTAGTGGACTTTGCAGCTTAGTCTGTTCTGCCCATTTATAAACTGGGGAGGAGAATACTTGCCTCCACTCCCCCGACCTTGCTGCTTTTCCCTTGCTCTGCTACCTCTCAATACTTGCTTTTTTTCAAAGACTTTTTTCTGTCTAAACTGATCTTTTTCTGATTGCTTCCTATAAAAGGAGTAATGCTTCATAACATAAATCTACTACACTTTCATATAGGAGAACAATTAAATTGCCAGACTCATTTCATTGACTTCCCCGTCCCTTCTAATTTCTTGAAAGCTCCATAAAATCTCAACAAACAAAAGGTCAAACCCTCACTCTGAAGACTTTACAGAATTTGCCTTATTTAAACAAACCTAAACATTCCCATTATCCACTCTTTCTAAGTTTATTTGGCCCACTAAATCTGTGATAATGAGCTATTCATTTTTTATCCCTAAACTTCAGGGTTGCATGAGCCTACCAGACATTTAGCTATATTACTTAATAGTCAATATTTTGAGACTATGGTTTATTCTTAATACAACTTTTGATGATATATCCTGGTTTTCCTCTTGGGTTCATGTCTGAAATATTATAACTGTAATTTCCTTTCTCTCCCATTTCTAAAGACTTCTCATAAAAGCTTTAAAATACATAACATTTTCTACAATGTGATACACTCCTTTCAAAAATCAATGACATAGCTGGATCTTCAAGGGTGCTTTGAGGTATTACAACCAATTGACCAAAGTTCTCACATTTTATGAAAGAATAAAGTAACTTATCACAATTCCCTCTTCTAAAGCAAACCACAAAATGGAATTTGCTTTCATTAAACATCATTTTATCTACACAGACAAGAGTCAAAACGAACTTGCCAAAAGGCTACCTGACTATAATTAACTATTATTATATATTATCACAAACAAGTATACATATAACCTTATCTGCATTTCAAAACTGCAATTCTTATCTATCTTTGTTCACAAAAAAAAATCTTTATTCAATGATTATAAATTATCTATTGACTATAAATGTAAATCCACCTTTCAAATACTTGTCTTTTGGACTTCTTTAGATCCAGTTCTCTCTCAAAATACACTTTTTGAAAATTCTATTAAAAATCCATTAAATGCATCCCTTTAATCCAATGGTTGTAATCAGTTTGTGATTTTTAATAATTCTTGCTACATCCCTATTAAAAAAGTTCAGTATTTTCCCTCACTTTCAAAACACTGCATATATTGCAGTTCTAAAAATGCTGATATTCTCCATGTTTTTGACACAATATATAACCAAATAAATTATGGAATAGTTTATTTTTTTTAATTCAGAAACATCATCACTGTTATTTAGTTCATTCCTTGGCAATTAGCAGTTTTTCATATCCCATATTCCCAAGCTCATAGTAAGCACTTGTTCATTCTGATCAGTTCTTTCTCTGTGCACAAAATGATATATTTCTCAGAACTGGTTTAATTATAAAGCCTCAGTTTTATTAAATTATTTTTAAATATTGAACTGCATTAAAATTACATCATTGCACCTTTCTAATAAAAAATAATGACATATAACTGGAAATTTATATTTCAAGTCTTATCAATTTAATCTTTTCATTAATCTTAAACCTTACTCTATTTTTGAACCTTCTATGTCTTCCCATTTTTATTTTACTTTGTTTTACTTTATAATATTAAATCTTCATACATTCCCTTTAATTACATTCACTTAGTACTAAGAAATAAACAATCTTCAATGGAGAAGCCACTGACATATAAGTTAGATTTTTGAATATTTTGTACATAGTTATAATAGTTATAGTAGTAGCATTTCTTTTCATAGTTGTTTCAATTATATATTTTACCTTCTGAATGTTGTTAAACATATTTAAAACTTCAATAAAATGTATTTGCAAAAAATAATTGCTTGAAAGCTTTTTGCTGGGGGGGGGCTGCAAACATTAATTTGAACTAGGGGAGTTAGCAATGGTTAGGCACTTTTTGGCCCTGTAACTTGCTTGTTGGCTTCTACACTGCCCTCTTCTACAAGGCCTGATGTTGTCACCCACCTTAAGACTACCAGATGAGAGTGTCTTAGCTGGACTTAAGCTGTGGCTTGTGTGATAAATACTCTAATTTGTAGTATGTAAGACTACATAGGCAGGGCTTCTAATCCCACTCAAGGCTACTTGGTGCATGTGTGTGTCCAGATGGCATACATATGGTCATCTTGGTAACATAGTAATAGGTAGGGTTTGCAGTATTTTATTTGTAGCGTGTGATGTGCCCCCCAAAATGGCTGACCACAACAAGCCCTGCAGATGTTATCATGCATAATCTGTCCTGACATGGTAGTACTAGCAGGCATGATGTTTGTTGTGTGCATCACATACCGTGATATGTAGTGTGTACCATTACATAGGTTACTTTTCCCATATATATACAGCCAACTTGCAGTATGTGTGTACCTTGGTGTGTTCTGTATGCAGTGATCAGAAGTGGTGCTAGCTTCAATGTTGCCAAGGTTGTGTGTGAGCCTGTTAGAGCATGTTACATCATGTTTTTTAACCATAGGATGTTTGAGCTTCACTGGCATAATGACCATACAGCCCTTGCAATCATAGACATCTTTATACCCATAGTTACAGGATCAGCACATATTGCCCCAGTCCAAGAGGGACACAGGCAGATGCCTGTGTTGAGATAACAGTCACCCAGCCAGTCATACAGATGGTATGTTGTGTGATTCAGTGAGGTGCTCTGTGTGCCATTAGGCTGGGTTCTGTTTCAAGGGTGAGTTCAATTATGCTACACACATCTCTCACACAAGCATGTATTATCAATTTTACATACGAGGTTCATGTCTGTACAGTGTGTTATCCATGTACTATGTCCCTACAGATAGGCAGCATATGCAATCAAGCAGGGTCACTCATTGCCCCAGGCACAAATCACTGCTGAGTACTGTATATGGCACAGGTGACAAGGACACTCATTGCAGACTGTCCCCATTGAACACATAATGAAGATGTGAAGTGCCCTTGTGAAGCATCATAGTGTTGTGTGTAATTGCAGTCCTGCTTGGAAAGGTACATCAACAAATAGCCACTGCACACAGATATTGGCATGCTGAGGAAAGGGTACCTGGGGGTTACGTGTATGTCATGTACAAGTGACTCTGGCCTCAGCTATGCCAGATGATTCCTGCCATACCACTGTAGAGGCATGGTGATCTGAGGCACATTAGGTGTAAATGTGTGTGGCCATTTCGTTCACCCCTGAGTATGTACATCACATGTTGCGACTGATGTGCTACCTACCAGGTACATAGTTCTGACTAATTCATAGGTTCATAGGTAGGTACTAGGCTATTGGCCCAAGGGCCTACATAAGCCTAGCCAACAAGGCTCCCTGGCTTATGCCACCCAAGAAAGTTATTTTCCTGTGCCACTGTCAAGCAGAGACACAGAACTGATCCCCGGGGTGTATTTCCTATTTCCCATCCACTCATCAAGATTTTTCTTGAAGAGTGCTAATGAAGAACTTTGCTTGATATAGATGGGTAGCCTGTTCCAGAGTACGGGAAGTCTCTGGGACAGGAATCTATCCCTCCAGCATGTCCTGTTTATTGTGGTGACAAGGTTTAGGTCCCTAGAGCATATAGCTCGGAGGGATTGGGATTTCTTTAGGTGTAGCATGTCCAACAGCTCTGGGTTGGACATAGCTTTATATATTAGGCAGAGATCACCTCAGAGTAGGCGATATGCTACGGAGTAAAGATGGAGTTTTTTGAGGCGGTCAGTGTAGGGCATTTGTTTGAGGCCAATAATCCTCTTTGTGAGGTACTTCTGTGGCCTTTCCAGCTGCTGCAGATGTCTTGTGAGGTACACTCCAAAAGGGGCATTGTACTCTATAATGGGTCTAATGAGTGTCGAGTAGAGGGGAACAGTGACCTCTTTTTTCCTGGATGAGAACCCTTTTATGATGTGGTATGCCACATAGAAGGACTTCCTGACTACTGTGGTGATGTGACTATCAAAGGAGAGACTACTGTCCACCTGAGACCCAAGGTCTCTTATCACACATTTGGTGTTAAGTAGATTGCTGCCTATGTGGTAGTTTATGGGTACAGAGTTTTTACCAAAGGGGATGACACTGCACTTTTTGTCATTGAGCTTGAGGCCATGGCTCTGACACCAGGCATCTATCTCAGTGAGGCCCTTCTGTAGGATGTCCACATCATTTGGGGACTTCACTATGGCTCCTAGTTTGCAGTCATCTGTGAACTTTGTTAGCCAGAGGCCTTCTGTGTTAGCCTATACTTCAGAGAAGTAGATACCAAACAGGAGAGGTCCCAGGATGGAATCCTGTGGTACTCCACTTGTCACTGCTTTGAGGTCACATTTGGAGTCTGCAACTTTTACAGTGTGGGTTCTGTCAGTGAGCCAGCTGGCAACCCATCTTGTGATGTAGGGATTTATACCTAGTTTAGTGAGTTTAACTGTGATTCCAGAATGGGGGATGGTGTTGAAAGCCTTGGCGAGTTTAAGATAGGCTGTGTGAATCACCTTACCTTCATCTACGGCTTTGGTGACTACCTCAAAGAAGTCGATCAGGTGCAGGAGGTATGATCTGCCTTTCACAAACCTGAACTGGGTGGGATCCAGAGTTTGGAGGTTACCAATGTCTTTGTTTATGAGTTCCATGATGATACGTTCCATGGCCTTGCAGACCAGGCTCGTTGGGCTAATAGGTCAATAGTTCCCAGGATCAGTGGTGGCTCCCCCTTTGTGGAGTGGGATAACTGTTGCTGTGCACCATTCAATGGGCACAAAGCCTGATGAGAGGCTATTATTGAACATGGTGCTTAAGTGGGGAGCCAGTTCATTCTGAAGTTCATGTAAAACGCAGTCTGGGATGTTGTCCGGTCCCATGGATGCTGTGTTTTTGGCTTTACAGAGTGCAGCTTTTACCTGCATAGTTGTGATTACAGGGACTCTGCATTCTTCCTGTATAGATATGGGCCATTTAGGGAGTGAGAGAGGGGTAAAGTTAGCACTGAACCTATCTGCCAGGATGTTGGCAATATCAGTTGGTTCTGTAATTTTCATGCCTTTGTGCTGTAACTCAGAGAAGATCTGGGTGTTGCCATCAAGATTCTTGACATAGCTATAGAATGCTTTGTGGTTGTCCTTGGAATTAGTGGTGATTTTGTTTTCATAGCTAGCTTTGGAGGATCTTATAAGGGATCTCAACTTCTTACTGAGGCTGACCAGGGAGCTCCTCCAGTCATGGGATTTTACTCTCTTTTGCAACAGTTTCTTCTTTCTGTTGTACAGTTTGTTTATGGCAAGGGGCCACCAGATTGGCTTCCTTTTTTCGGAGGATAGTGTCTTGGTTCTGTTTGGGATAGCACAATCCATGCACTTGTGTAAGTGCTTATAGAGTGCATTTGTGTAGTATTCAGCAGTTGTAACTGTATTGTCCATCTGCATGGGTGTCATGAAGTTCACCACTTCTGTCTTAAGAAGCATGAAGTTGGCTTTGGAGAAATTATTTACTGTGGTTTCCTTAATGGTGGGTGGGGGCGGGATGTGGATATCAAGGGTGATTAGCTTATGGTCAGATCGGACCAACGAGGAGTTGACTTCAGGTGTGGAACACCGGTCACTCAAGTTGGTAATGACTAGGTCTAGGATATTGTTGCCCCTGGTGGGGGTGTGGATAAGTTGATCCAGGGCATTGGAGTTTATGAATTCCAGAAAGTGTTGAGCTAAGGAGTTGGTACACGAGTAGTTTTCCCAGTTAATGGTGGGGTAGTTGAAGTCACCCAGTATTAGGGTTTTTGTTGAACCCTAATATTTTCCAGTACATCAAGAAAAGAGGAGTGGGAATCCTGGGGCATGGTGGGGGATGTGTAGCAAGCTACAATTTGGATTGCAGTTTTGCCCAGAGTTAGTTGCACTTGGATAACCTCGGATGCATTATGCTGAGCAACTAGCCCGGAGGTGTGGATATCCTTAATGAATATGGACACACCTCCACCTTTGGTGTTTCGGTCCAGATTACATGGCCGAAAAGTGTGGTATGAGTTATAGCCTGGTAGTGCAGGGGTGCTCTCTGGAGCCTTGAACCAGGTCTCAGTCACTGCACAGATATCGATGTTCTCCATTTTAAGGAGTGCCTCGAGTGAGTGCATTTTGAGATTTAGACTTCTAGCATTGAGTAGCATTACCCTCAGTTTTTGCTTGCCTGTTCCTGTCATGGTGGTGAATTTGTTATTTGAACCTTGCCTAAAAAAGCACTATAGGGGCAGCAAGAGCCTTAGCCAGTATCCGGAATCCCAGGGGCGACAGGTGCAGGCCATCTGTGGCAAAGCATCATGGTCTGCGACCATGTCATCCCAAGCAGACAGATACTGGATCCCCTTAGAATGACACCAGAAGCTTAGCCAATTGTTGAAGTCAATCATTTTGTCCTTGTACTGTGGTATCATTCTGGGCAATGGCAGAATGCTACTCAGGGCTATTGTCATACCTGCATGGGCTACAAGATCAGAGAGCTCTTCCATGTCTCTTTTAATATAGTCCAGGGAGGTACGTCTCAGGTCATTCACATCAACATGGACAATGACAGAGTCATATTTGTACTTGTTGCGGAGTGACCTGAGTGCATGAGTTATGTGGCGGATCCTGGCACCCGACAGGCAGCTGACAGTAACCTTCTCCTTGTTTAGCCTGGTGAGTGGGACATCAGTGTGCCTGACTATAGAGTCATCTATGACTAGTGTACGTTGTTTTGCCTTATTGGCTGTGGTTGAGTGGCACACTGAGTCTGTGGGCTATGTGTCATTTGGGTTGTGTTGGGGGATGGAGGTTGCTTGCGTTTCTGCTTTGGAGGTCTCTGTTGCTTAGACAGATTATTATTTAGAGCCTCTGCGAATGTTTTTGTGTTACTATGTGTGGATTTTGGTGGTGTAGATTTAGTGAGACTATGTGATGAGTGTGGAGTGGTGCAAATGTTTACCTTCTCCTCGTGACTGTCAAGTTCAGTCTTGGTTGGAGAGAGCTTTACCTCCAGTTTGGCTAGATAAGTGCATCTCTCACAGGTTGTGGTATTGGGTGGTAGGAGGAGAGGGTTGTCTGTGTACCTGAGGCAATTTCTACATTGCCTCAAGATGCCCAGATTCATCAGATAGACAGGAGAGAACACTGGAAGCTGTCCCTTGGACATGCCTGAATAAAAAACTATTTTCCTCTAGATAAGTGAGGAAAGTGAGTACAAGAGCTGTTTTTCTCTAAGCAAGTGAGAAAAATAAGTACAAAAACTGTTTTCCTCTAGGTAATGAGGAAGATTGAGTGCTATAGTAACTAGTAGTTTATTTAGTGCTTACAAGTTCTGAACAAGTGCTGAGCATGAATAAGCAAATTTAAGTGTTAAAACTAAGAATCTGTATCTGCACTAGACGAGTTACAGGACATAAACAAGTGCAAATGCAGGCTTTCAAATCAGAAAGTTGAGAGAGATGGAAGAGATTGCCCAAACGGCCAATAACTACATTTTCTGGGCCAGAACTACTCCTTATGTGATAGACAGGTTACCTAGTGCTTACCACTCCCACTGGTAAGATAGAAGGCTTCCCTCCAACACAGAAAGGCTTGGGGGGCTCAGAAACTTACATACTGTCCTGGATACAGCAAATATGTATCTGGAACACTAGTTACAGGAAAGGTAGGAAACAGGCTTACAGTTTTTTTTTTTTTTTTTTTAAAGAAAAGTAGCAAAAACAGTAGTAAAAACAATTCACATGCAGTGCAAGCTAGCACACTTGAGTATGCAGCAATATTAGCCCAAACATAGTTTAAAAAATGCAATTAAATTAAAAAGGACTAAAAGCAAGTGCAGAAAGAGTTTATTAGGTAGAATGCAGAACTGATACTACACACACACACACACACATATATATATATATATATATATATATATATATATATATATATATATATATATATATATATATATATATATATATATATATATATATATATATGTATATATATTTGCATGGAGTTTATGGCCATGACTATGTCAGCAGGCATTTGTTTTCAATACCCTGTTGCAGGGTACTAGCATATCACAGAGACTCTATGATTACCCACAATTTGCAGGCATCAGCCAACACTGTTAGCCACAGTCAGTAGTTCCATTTATTGTGGCTGAATGGAGTCCAAGCAGTAAAGGACCCAGGACTGCACCCTGCTCAGCACTGCTGATGACAGATAATCTATTGGAGGTGGATGTCCCTATGTTGCATATGTGTGACAGCAATGGGCAACTAGGTGAGCCCTTCTTTGACAGTATTATGGATGCCTACATAGGTGCTTTGTAAATGTTTCCTGGGCAGAGGATATAGTCAGATGGCTTGGCTGAGTCTCAGGGGTTGTATACCCTGATGTACCCTCACCCAGGTCCATGGTGACTGCCTCAGAAATGTCCAGCACGTGTAATAGTCATGCACCCCCTGTCACACTTCCAAACTGACGAAAGTAGAAAAGCAAACAAACTAGTAAAACAGGTGGAATCAGCAACCTTATAGCCGGAAAAGCCAACTCTAACCCAAGGAATCAAAATCAAAGTAACTTCTTTAACGCACAAGTTTTTATTTTTCACAAAAAATAGCGTTTTCGCCGTGGCTCCTGCCTCAGCTTCATCAGAAGAAAAATACACAATGAAAACAGCCAACCAAACAATAAATACTCGAAATACAGGAAATGACAACACAGACTAAATCATGTGGAATTAATTAAAATCAAAATTAAAATCAATACAAAATAAATGTGTATAAAACTAATTCTATACATTTATCAAGTTTGTACAACTATTCCTGATGGATAGTAGTCACAAGGTTTTTTTGTGCATAAAGACTTTCAATTAATCTCAACAAGAAGTCAGAAAGTCTTCACCTAAAGTAACTTTTTAACTTCAGTATACATGAAATGTTGCAATTCTCATTTAGGCCAACAGGTCTAAATGCATCTAAATTTAACTGCCAAACTAATTCAGTGCACTCAAAAATGGTTTCCACAGGACCACCCCTAATGTTAAAAGGTACCTGGTCAATACCCATGAACCTAAATGAGTGACCTGGGTTTTTATTTACATGTTTTGCCAAAGCATTCTCAAGTAATGTTTTTTTTATGGCATAAAGGTGTTGGTAAACTCTTTCTTTTAGTTTCCGGTTAGTTTTTCCTATGTAAAAAGATGGACAGCAGTTACACAATGCAATGTATACCACCAATTTAGAATCACAAGATATCCTTTGGTTGATGTAATACCTTCTACTTCTAACAAGAAAAGAGTTCCCTGTCATGATAACTTTGCACATATTACAATGGCCACATTTAAATGAGCCACTGGTCTTTGTAGAACCATGGGAATGTGATGTTCGTTGCAACAATTCTTTTAAATTATTACTTCTTCTGTATATTACAAAAGGACGTTCACCTAGCTTCTCAATAAGATTAGCTGAATTAATAACCAACGGCCAATTTTTTAAAATTATAGCCCAAACATCAGTAGAATTTAGGTTGAATTGAGTAATAAAACTCAAAGAAAAGTTCCTACGGGTAGTAGAACCATTTGGGTTTGTTGGTTCATTAACAGTAGAAAAATGGTCGTCAGTAACCTGATCTAACAAAGGTTTATAAAAACCGTTTAATCTCTTAGAGTCAACCTCTAGAATGAGATCATTTAGAAACTCATTAGGGTAACCCCGATTTAAAAATAAATTCTTTAAAAACTGACACTCAGTTCTAAAGTCAACTAATGTGCTGCACATCCTTCCTGCACGTACAAGCTGACCCTTAACTATAGATTTTTTCTGTTTGGGTGGGTGTAAACTAGTGTAGTGCAGGAAGGAGTTGCAGTAAGTTGGCTTTCTGAAAATACTTGACAAATAAACTCCTTCTGTGAAGTCCTTAATTAATCTCACATCCAAGTATTCTGTTTCGTCAGTAGAAAAGTTAAATGTAAATTTTAAAAAGTCCGTGGTGTTGTTAATATAATCAACAAAAAACTGTGCATCAGATTCAGTTCCTTTAAAAAGGATGAATATATCATCCAAAAATCTAGTGTAGTATTTAATGTTCTGCATTATAGATTCATTGGATAGAATAAATCGTTTTTCCCAAAAAGCTACAAACAAATTAGCTACGCTCGCCCCACAGGGCGAGCCCATAGCTATTCCACACTTCTGTAAATAAAATTTCTGGTCAAATACAAAAAAGTTAGAGGACAACACTATACTTAAAAGCTCAGTGATGACATAAATCTCATCCTGGGGTGCATTTAAACTTTCCAACAGGAGTTGTAACCACTCCACTGCCTCATTGTGTGGAATAGATGTGTATAGGTCCGTGACGTCCACAGTTAAAAAGTTCACATCTGGGGTGAATTTAATACTGTTGATGTCACGAAGAAAGGACCAAGAGTCCTTGCAGATTGTAGAAATTTTTTTCACATATTTTGATAAAATGTTATCAATCAATTTTGAGCAAGGGTAGGTCATAGAAGACCTACCATCAATTAATGCCCTCATGGGGGGGTTTTTTTGGTCTTTGTGTATCTTCGGTATACCGAACATTACAGGCAACTTTGGTGTAATGATGTCAATATAATTGTACGTATCTAAATCAATTTTTCCTGCAAGAAAAAGGTCACGGAAGTATCCCCTGGTACGACATTGAGTTACATTGATCTCATTTAAAGAGGAATTTTCATAAGCCTGAGAAGTAAGAATCTCAAGCATTTTCTCCTTATATTGAGAGTCATTAAAGACCACCAGTCCACCCCCCTTGTCTGGCTTTAAGAACCTAACTGGAAAAGTATGCAGGTTATTTAACCATTGGCGTTGTTCATCAGAGATGTTCATATTATTAGAAACAGTATTTGTTTTATTAATAGTGAAAAGATGTCTTATATCAATTTCACACATCTGCTCAAAAAGCAACAAGTTAGGTTGGATAGGAGGATTAAATACACTAGGTAGCCTTAATTTGTTGTTATCTCGTGTAGTCTCATTATTAAGTAACATTCTCAAATTCAACTTGCGTATGTAACATTTCAAGTCTATAATAGTTTTTGCTAAATTCCCATAAGTACTCGGGATAAAGGTATATCCTAGTGCTAATAATTCCACCAAGTCTGCATCAAGTTCTAAAGTGGAAAAATTGTAGATAGTAAAATCCTTTTTAAGGTTAGTGTAAATAGTAGGAACTTGTGGAGGAATCTGTGATCCTCCAAAGGTACTACTCTCTCCCCCTATCTCCTCCGGTTCGAAGCTACACCTTGTTTCCTCTGGTTGTTCCCTAAAAAAACAATCTCATTAGAGGCTGTGGTTTGGACTTGGTTTTGTTGACCAGTTCCACCTGTTATTTGGTGTTTAATATTGTTATTGGCTTTTGAAGAACCCTTTAGTCTATTACTTCTTCTTACCCCCTGTGTACCAGAGGCAGCAGGTTGCTCGCCTTCTTCAACTGAAGTTAGTGTTTGTTGTGATTCAGCCATAGTAGCACCCCTATTACAATCTACAGTTTTAGAAACTGAAAATCTAGTAGTTAAATTAGGGTACGCCTGGCTAGATGCGTACACATCCCTGTCTCTTACTAGTTTTTTATTTTTATTTATTTTTAACTTGTTTAGTAAAGCATCTATACTTGAAAAAATGCATTCATAATCATATTTGAACTGCACAAAGGACATATTGTTTTTGATTTCCTCATCAAGTATATTTACTTCAGATATAAGTGACAAAATGTGAACATCGTAATGCTTAACAATCACTTTTAATAGTTGAAAGCCTTGTTCCTGGAATAAGCATTCAAGTTCTGCTAAGTAAGCTTGATCAACCAAAAGACCCGAAGGAGTAAAATTATTCCTTAAGCCTTTTGGTATTAATTTTTCATTTAGGCATTGCCTAAAGTAAGCAGCCTCAAGCTGCAGTTTTTTTAATCTGAGCAATTTTAAGTCAAATACCTTTAGGCAGTCATTAAGCTTGTTCGCATCGTTGTCTACATTTGAAGCATTCTGATAGACCCCTCCAGTCGTGTCGACTGGCAAAAAAGAAAAAGGATTCTCTTTATTAATCCAACTTGACAACGATACATGACCACGCTCCAGGTCGCCTTCTAGTAAAGTGTTCAAACCAGTAGTAGGAGGTGTGCGAATGTTAGAGTTAGCAACCTCAGCAAAAGTTTGTGCAAAATCATTCCGTAGCTGGGAAGTTGTAGGAAACAACTCCGTTTCGCTTGTGGTAAGCAAACCAACCTCGCTATGGTTTGAACGCACAGTACCTTGCTGTTCACTCCGTAGAGGTAAACTTCTTGCCGGTTGGGCTGGCGGAATCGAAGTTTCGGACCCATCCGAAAGTGGGACCGGAAAGGAAAGTGGTCTTACGTCTTGTTGAGTAGTTCCAGCTGGATTGGGATTACGTTCAATAACATCCATTCGATGGTATAAAGCCTCTATCTTTTGAGAGATAGAAGCTAGTAATGAATAAATGTCCCCTTCGTTAGAGCTTTTTGAATTAGTGGCTGTTCCAAAGAGGTTAGGGCTTACCGGGCAAACAGGAGTGCTTGATTCCATAATAGTGAAACAAACGAAAGTAGAAAAGCAAACAAACTAGTAAAACAGGTGGAATCAGCAACCTTATAGCCGGAAAAGCCAACTCTAACCCAAGGAATCAAAATCAAAGTAACTTCTTTAACGCACAAGTTTTTATTTTTCACAAAAAATAGCGTTTTCGCCGTGGCTCCTGCCTCAGCTTCATCAGAAGAAAAATACACAATGAAAACAGCCAACCAAACAATAAATACTCGAAATACCGGAAATGACAACACAGACTAAATCATGTGGAATTAATTAAAATCAAAATTAAAATCAATACAAAATAAATGTGTATAAAACTAATTCTATACATTTATCAAGTTTGTACAACTATTCCTGATGGATAGTAGTCACAAGGTTTTTTTGTGCATAAAGACTTTCAATTAATCTCAACAAGAAGTCAGAAAGTCTTCACCTAAAGTAACTTTTTAACTTCAGTATACATGAAATGTTGCAATTCTCATTTAGGCCAACAGGTCTAAATGCATCTAAATTTAACTGCCAAACTAATTCAGTGCACTCAAGAATGGTTTCCACAGGACCACCCCTAATGTTACCCTGATGTACCCTCACCCAGGTCCATGGTGACTGCCTCAGAAATGTCCAGCACGTGTAATAGTCATGCACCCCCTGTCACACTTCCAAACTGTGTACAGTCAACTTTGTGTAGAACACATATTTGTGTGCTGATCAGCTCCATGATGATTGCCCCTACGGGCATACAGATATGGATACCCAGACAAAGAAGTGTACAGTTATGTCAGTCAGTGGATGCACCACCTCTGTGCAAGGGTATAGCAGTTGACGTTGTCCACACAGCTGGTGTGCAGCCAGTAGTGTTATGATTGCAAGGCTGTCCCAATGGTGTTGTAATCCTTGTCAGATCACATGTGGGATGCAGCCTGGACTGTTAGCATGTGTAATAGATGCTGTGTATCCTCCAATGAGATGCCAGTTACGAACTGCTCCATATATCTGGATGGTATGGGACACATTTTAGGAATGTCATGTGTCACATGTGGTGGGGACAAGGGAGTGTATGATGCAGACAGTGTGTGTGTGTGTACCGGTTATGTATGGGTCCAGACCCAGAGCCATCATATGTGACATTATGACGTATGAGGTCACTGACAATCTGGGCCTGTCCTTTAAAGTCACGCATGTAACTACATTGTGCTTTGTGGGTCTTTTTTGCATGGGTGCCTACTTCTGTCACTTACAGTTTGTACTCCATAACACAACATTATCTGCTTCAGTTAGCTGAGATGGTAGTGCCTCCATGCTATGGGGAGGCAACCTCATTACAGCTGTCAAACAGCACTGTCCACCTGTTATTGTACAGCTTGCTAATGGCACTTGTCCACCAGTCAGGTTTGCTGAGCCATGATGAGCCTGTGTCCCTCCTGTCACATACAGATGAGTTCATGCCATTTTAATGCTGCTGACATAATGCATGGGTGTAGAGCTCTGCATACTTACCTATCCCATCTGCAGGGGGAAGTGCGGTCATGTCATGTCAAACATCCCACAGGAGGCAATACATGGCTGTCTTATATCTCTGTATTGTCTTCAAGGGGGGGTACATGCAGGTAATTCTAAGGAGACTGATCTGTGTCCAGATCTCATCAGGGAGGACCTCACATTGGGGATGCTGTACTGGCCACCCATACTGGTATACACTTGATGCAATATGTTGGTTCCCCATGTGAGGGTGTCATGGCACTGCTGCATGGCATTGTAGGTATGGAACTGGATCATCCTTTGGGCAAGTGAGATGCAGCATGACTAAGTAACACAGTGTGTACATAATAAACATCCCTAACATGTTTGTGCTCTGCAGAGGCACCTTGTATGACTGTCTTCCTACAACATGCTGGAAGTAACTAAAACACTGACTTCCATGCTGGACACCTAACATGTAGGGCCATGCAGTGTCCCCAGTTTTCTAAACCATGTCACCTGACATGCCATGATAGGAGTTAGCATGGTTACAAGCATGGACGTTGTTGTACCCCTAGTGACACTGGACCAAAAACTATTACTTCTGCTAAAGGCCTGATCATGCCTACTGACTGTAACCAGCAGGGCCCATTGACTGTTACAGTATGCAATGGATGTTGGACATATGTCTCACTCCACCAGCCATGGCCTGACAAGGTGTATGACAATATTAGGCCAGCAGGCCTTGCTGGAAACTGTACATCATGTACAGAGTGTTATGTCAGGTGGTGGATAGGCAAGTGTCTGACAATCAGATTTTGGGAAGATAGTATCGGAAGACCTGCACTGCAATGACGCCTGTCACCAGTGGGGTTCACCATCCTCCATTATTGTTGTAGCTCCCCTACCTATTCCCTCCCTTCAGTCACAGCCCATGTCAGTGACCTCTGACAGAGGACAGTAGCAGGTGATTGCCTATTGGGAACTGTCATAGACTCCCACACAGAGCCAGCACTTATCCAAGATGGAGTAAGACATAGGTGTACTTTGAGCCACTGACAAACAATAACTGCCATTGACTGCACAATACTACCCTGTGGGAAATCATCCACCCCTGCAAAATAATGTAGTGTCCACACACCGCACACAGTTCAGCCATTACACATGGGGTTATGAACACAGAGAGTAATGTAGCCTTTGACTCTCTTTGGTCCATAAGATGTAGTGGTGGATTCACTGTTGTACAATCTACTCCGACAGGTTTTTGATGTAAATCCCAGAATGTCACTACTATACTGAATGTGGCAGTCATCACAGGTACCATTGCATAAAATGGCACCCTTGCTATGTCACAACACAGGCATATCATATGACTGTAGCAGCCACACAGGTTCCATGGTACACAAATACACAGCATAAATAACATGTCCTATGGAGTCTGTGTTACAACTGTGCATGTGTAGTCTGTCTCCTAAATGCTTTGGAGGGGATGTGTATGGTTCCATACAGGGGAGTGTTGGATCCCACTATGTACCTCCTGCATATCCATAACAGGACTAACACGTCTCACATGTTGCACACACCTACAACATCATTGTGGTACACATAGTACATGCCATGGAGACAGGTATGTAACACAGACAGTATGCCATACATGAAACAGGCCCCACAAGCATGTGTAGCACACATCTGCTGTGACACTGCATGTGCACATGTGCAGGTTACAACATAGAATGCAGAACAAGACAATCATACCGGCTGTCAGGCAACTATCTGTACTGGACACAAGATATTTGCATATGGGTCCTCTCCATCACCATAGCTTGTAGATGCATGTATTCCCAAATCCCTGGTGACATTTATCAAAGATAGCAGATCTGTGTAACATTTAGGGATACATGAGTACACTGAATGCCACCATTGTCCTGAATAGCCTCTTATACACATATGAACCTATGGTGCCATGCATGTATAGTGCTGTACCTTGCTGAAGACATACTTCTGATGTGCTGACATGCCATCCTGTGCTGCTTTATTGCCACTGTGTATCTAATGGTAACCCCAAAAGAATCCTGAAATAGAAACATAAACAGGTCCATGACACAGCTCTCATTGTGTGACTATAGAGCCAGTACAACATCATACAACATAAGGTACACAGAAGTATGTTGTGTACTCATGACAAATGCCAGTACACAGTATCTGTCATTAACCTCTACAAGTGGCATGGCAAAACAACAGTGCATTACACAGGTATATGTAAACTAATGTAGTCACCATGTGCATTAGAAACAGCCTCATTTCCCTGCATCGATGGTGAGGATGTCAGGGTTGTTGCACAGGTATCATCACCTGCACAGGGTGTTGTGTGGGGGTGCAGGAGGCCTAGTCTGACCCAATAGGTTGATAGCATGTGTATGAGTCAGAAAGGGAAGCATGTACAATGGACCACGGAAAGGACCCATGTGTGTCTGTAGGTGACTTGCAGTTGACAGTGGTGTGTGAGTGTGTGTACACAGTCAAGATCAGTGCTAGACTCACATGTTTGTATGGTGGACAGCTTTGAACCATGCATGGTAGAGTTAACAGTCCACCATCTCTGGCCCTAAACACAGGAACTGACTGTGCCAGAAGTTACACTGGCACCTCCAGGTCCAAGTTCAGATGTGGTGCTAGTACCTGACGGTGACTGCTGCCTGCTGGGACTTTGTCCCCGACAGGACCACCCAGGACCATGAGCCCATGGCCTGTCACGTCATGGTGTAGACAGCACACCCCTCGTTTGTAGTACTGGATGTACTGCCACTACGGGAACATGATTGTGCATGGCCACGTGGACTCTCAGCAGATGTCCACAAGTCCAACGCTCAACGTTTCAGCACAGAAAATGTGCAGTCCAAGACAGATACAGTCTCAGCCCACTTTCTGTCGACTGCATCAGTGAACTGATCCAGGGTGTCCCCAATGTGGTGGAGGTAGTCATGGATGTCAGAATGTGCTGCATCCATAACCCTAAGCATACATCTGGTGTTCCATTCAGAAAGTGCTTGTGCCTCCATGATGGCCTGAAACATGTGCTGAGTGACCCATGATGTTACACCTGCAACAGGTGGTGATGGACAGCAGGCCTACAAGCACCCCTGTCAATCTACCTGTGTGGGACTTTGCAGGGTCTCTGACTATGGCCAGTGTCTACACTTACTGGAGCCATGGTTGCTACACTTTCCTGTTCAATGTCCCCACCCTCTGACTGTCCAATATCTATGGCCTCTGGCGACTGGGTATGTGTGGGCATACTGACTGTGTGCGGTGACAATGGAGGCAGAAGAAGGATGTCTAACTCTGGGACAAATTTAGCCCCAACACCCCCACCTGTGCCACACTGTGGCCACCATCATCATCATTAGAGTCCAAGGAGACACTGACATCAGGTTGTGTAGGAGACAGAGACCAACCCCATGGTACCTGTGATAAGAAAAAAAAAGTGGTACTTTAATACCTGCACTATTGTGTACAAAAGAAAAACACCAGTACTCATAATAACAATAACCCAAAAGTGGATTAGCAGTCAAACATTTGCTTCTCCGCTTTTGTCCACATTAGACTTCCTCAGACCAAAATACACATTTAATTCAGGACCTTTAGAACAATCACATCAAGTGAACCAAGTAAATCATGACCAGTAAAATGTACCTTGTAATTAGGCAAAATGACACTATACTTGATAAAAGAACACATAAAAACCCAGTACACTTATCTTAACTAATATACTGATATACATGTTTCAAAGATTAATTTAATGTCCTTTCAACCTTTTATTTTCTAAAAGGCATTTTAGAATGAATGCCTCATTTAAACCAGGGGAAACATCTTTTCTTAACCATCACTGTCAAAGTGTATCTATTTTTTCTACTACACTACTGTGATTACCCCCTCTAAGATCCTTATGTACCTGTCCCAGATTGAAAAATACAAAAATTCTACCCTGTTTACACACAAAATTATGTTTAACTAGAGCAGTATTCTGACCCTTAACTTTATAACTAATTTATAACTAGTATATAAACGTTCCTTAACAAAAGACTGTCATGCTTGCTAGAAGCAGGACCATGTCCTGGGCCAATACCTGATGGACCAGTGAAAAGCTGAGGGTGAGGTGATGTCAGTACCAATGCATGTTGCAGTACAACAAGGTAATACATCCATATCTCTCACATTTACAGTGGCTACTCTGTTACTTGTAGTATTGGTCACATTTTGGGTATGAGACTACAACTAAGGTAACCCCCCCCCAAGGACAAAGACCTTACACCCACATAAATGTATGCACAGACTGGCACACTGACTGCTACAGTATTACAGTGCTGATCACAGTAAGCCTACCTGCATGCTCTTCCACTGTGGAAACTGTGGCACCCACCTCCACGATGTAGGGTGTGTTGGATGCCTGGGAGCTGTCATGTGTGCCGATGTTCGCCAGGAATTCCTCAGTGGCTGACAGAGGTTGTTCCACCGCAGGCCCTCCACCAGTGACAGCATGATCCCTGGCTATATCTGCTGCACTTTGTCAAGCTGCATCGATCATGTCCATTGCCCTGTGTCGAACCTGCTCATATGTCCTGCCCTGATGGCCAATGCCATTTACATCATGGACAAGGTCTGCCCACAATGAAGCCCGCTCTTCCCTATTATGCCTCCCCCTGGACAGTAGGATGTCATGATGTTGCCTTAATCCTTCCATTATAATGTCATTTTCTGCATCAGAGAAGGGTGTGTGGCATCTCCGATACATTAGTCTTGAAAGACAACAAAAGGGGAATACATTACAGGATCACATACGTGGAAGTAGACTATGTAGATAGACTGCAAGGACAAAATAGCTGACACAATCCACTGCCTGCTCACACATGTCATAATCCACAGTGTGCAAACATACTAATTGTGTGGATCCACATGAGGGAGTAGCAATAGTCAGGTATCCCCGTGTGTGCCATGACATATACTGCTATATGATCATACACCCAACACTGGGGTCTGCTGTGGTGTGTCCCTTATGGGCAACCCCCTCCCAATAATACATCATAGAAACAGTGCCATACAGTTATCAGTGTGTTATTACAACCACTATAAAGGGACAGTCCAACAAGACCAGTGTGCCACACTGACAAAAGTCAATGCACCCTTGATGTGTTGTACATCCTGTGTAGGTGTAAGACATATGGCTGCCACCTTTTCAAATGGCCAAAGTGGGACCTGTTTTGTAGAAATGTGAGATTCTGCAGGACAAAACAAACCCATGGCCATTGCAAAGGACTGAGCTTCACTCTTTTGTGCTACTATAAAAGCGTATGCTTGTAGAATTTGAGTTGCTTGTTATTTCATATAACATTTAAGTGTTTCACATACTAGGTAACTGTTTTATGCAACAATTATGGGAACTTATGAAATATTGTGTGTCCTAAAATCTCAGGACATTTGCCATTTTCTAGTGTTGTTCACAGGAAACAACTGGCCAAAGAGGAACTATCCCTCACAAAGCAGGATAGGTGGTAACCCTAGTAAGACAGCAGTAGATCAATGACAAGTCATTATCACAGGTCAGTGACAGGCTTAATGCTGTAACTCCTCCTCCCATACACCTATTCGCCCATCTTCATCCTGCTGTACACAAAATAAGTTACATACCTGATGGAGTGCTGCACTGCTTTTGTTAATATGTGCTGATAGTGAAGTTTTCAGAAAGGTGTGCTCTCTGTGAGGTAAGTCTCATACAGACTGGTTCACCATAGTCAGCTGCTTGCCTTTTGAACATGCTTCTCGTCAGCAGGTCATTGCCTCTAAGCCAATCTGTGCATCTGAAATGCTAATTGCAGCTAACATAGCTGATTTGCACTATCATCAGCCAATGACATGCAATCACTGTACAATATATAAGGCCTTTGTGTAGATTATGGACTCTTTCTGGTATGTTGTGCTGGACATTACTGGGTTGAGAAGACTACACCATTGCAGAGGGTAGGTCTGTAGCAGAAACCTTACCATAGAGATGTGTGTGCTACAGGCTGCAGGTAACAGACATAGGCAGAGAATTTGAGCAGAGCCAGAATGAGATGACCTTTTCCACACCAAATAAGGCGTGTGTTTAAGGGATGTATCTCAGGCAATGGTATCACTAACAGAGTACTAGGCAACATGTTTGGTCTGTCCTTGGGTAACATGGCATTTAAACATTTAAATATGAGGATATGCCCACTATGTTGGCAATTGCCAGGCCATGTGCTACAGTCTGGTAGTAATTTGCAACATGTAGGAGGGCAGGCCTTGCTACAAGCAGGGACTTCCAATAAGTATGGTAGCTGTGCAGCTGTGATAATCTTCACAGTGACTTTGGTGTGATTGTGTGGTGCACTCTGATATTAGTGTCCCTCATTTGCAGTACCTGCATTGGCAGTCCGTGGGAATGCATACTAATGCATGACATGACATGTTTTAATTAAGAATTGTGTGGCATGGCAGGTTAATGCAGTGGTCCACAGGTGCGGTAGTCTTGGGCTCGAAATATGGGACAGATATTTATTTTGTAAGTGTGTATCAGAAGTTTAAAAACACATATAGTTAATATAGCTCTATTTAGATGAGCTTAGTGAAGCTGCACAGCACACCATGCAGCAATATGCTAAAAAAATATAAAGAAAAAAAAATGGGGAGATAGGAAAGTGGTGAAATGGGGTGCAAGTAGTGGGAAAACATAGTGATACGCTGGTAGGGATATGCAGGAAGGGTGTAGGAAAGAACCATAGATATCCATTTCTTGTACAGCAACAACTTTGCACTTTGATAAAATTTGTATGTGACTTTGGACTCACAACCTCAGAGACAGAGGGGTGAGAGCAACATAACTGCATTGTCAAGCCAACTGGACCAAATTACATGTGTCCAGTGGACACGTGCAAAATGGAGAGCTATGTATGGAACGCTTTTTTTGGGGGGGGACAGACACCCTTTTTTTTTTTTTTTTTTTAAGGTGAGAGTGGAATGTTGGGGAAGGGATAAAGGTACATGTGGGGAAGGTAAGTTGGATAAGTGAGGAAGCATTTACAGATAGACAAGACAGCAGATAGAAGTGGTGTGTGACACATGAGGGGGTGAACACCTTAGATAGGGAGGGTGTTGTGGAATCCACATCCCGTGGGCCTCCAGACGGCAGCAGCATGACTCACATCCCCACCCATGGGACTGTCTTCACTGCTCCTCGCTGCCCTGAGGGTGGCAGTGCTGGATGCTGGGCACCAAGGTGACCCTGCTCCACCAGGTCGGCCAGCATGCTCTCAATCCTGCACAGGTGACAGTTCAAGCCTAGGTAGAGAATCCTGCACACCAGGACCAGCAGATCATCACAGGTAACATCATTGTCTCCATCACCACTCCCGGGGGGGTGGGCCACTTCCCCTGAGGCAGTACTACCCAACGCCACAGGTATTGCAGTGGCAATGGAAGAGGCACCACAGATCTGGGTCCCAGATGTGCTGGGACCCCAGTGCCATGGCTGGTTGAGGCAAGGTAGGGGGATCAGCTGGATCCGGCCTACCTTGATGTGCTGTGGTGGATGAGGTATAGCAATAAGTTTAGGTTAGTAATAATCAAACCATTGTTAGTATTAACAGAATGGAACATCATTTGAATTAATCCAAATACATATCAATGTATAGTATGTGTAACACAACAGTAAATAACATAACAGTCAGTATGGTAACAGCATGCCAGTACGAAGCAAACCATAGAGCCAACAATACAGTTAGTTTAACAAATGTGTTAATATTGCATCATAATAAAACATAACAATAATCAACCACATTTTCAAAAATATATTTAGTTTAACAAAGTATGTTATTATTAAATCATAATAAAACATAATAAACCACATTTTCAAAAATATAGTTAGTTTAACACAGTATGTTATTATTAAATCAGAATAAAACATAGCAATGATCAACCAAATATTTCCAAAATATACTTAGTTTAACAAAATATGTTAATATTAAATCATAATAATAATGAACAGTAATTAATAAAGTGGGGACCGAAAGAGAAAGACGTTCCATTACTGACATTTATTTATTATTTATTTATTTTATTTTACGTTTGTTGACCGGGCTAGTCTAACTGGATGCATGTCCATTTTCAGCAGAGGCCTGGGGAGATAAGCTCCACTTGAAAAGATTAACAAAAAGATAAACATAAAATGGTTAACATATAAATGCATGTACAGAAATTATTTGCAGATTATTACATAACATTTCAATCGTTGAATACAAAAATTATTACAGAACATTAGATAAATTTGCTAGAAACTCTATTCTCAAGGAAATTTTTTTTTTTTTTTTTTTGTGGCTAGAGTAAGGAACAGATATGGATTAGTCCATGAAAGTAAAAGTAATGGTTAAGAAATACTGGGTCAGCAGTGATGATGACAGCAATGCCATTTTTTATTAGTCTGGGTTTGTACAGGGGCATACATACACAGTCCTATACATAGTCACATTGCAGATTACATCCTCAAAAACCTGATAATAAATACACCACAGGTGTGTAGTGTCAGTTTTGAGTACAGTGACTACAATTCTCCTATAGCTGATGTGGCAAGTACATATCTCTCAATCTGTTACTATGGGTCAGTATGGGCCAAGCAATAACAAATGTAGGTTCACCACTAAGCAGAACATTTTCACATAATGTGGACTTATATAACTACCCAAATGTTCTGTAAATGGATTTGGTAATACATTGCATACCAGGTAATAATTTATCTGCTAAACATGTGAAGACAGATTAGGTATTTTAAATTACATTAAGAGAAATCATGACATGTGAGAGGCATATTTATGTACAGTAAGTAAACAAGACAGCCGTCATGCCTTAGTTGGCAGGCATGGGAGTAGAACCCAGTAGCT
Organism: Protopterus annectens; assembly: GCF_019279795.1. Lineage (NCBI taxonomy): Eukaryota > Metazoa > Chordata > Ceratodontiformes > Protopteridae > Protopterus > Protopterus annectens. The sequence goes on from NC_056744.1 coordinate 1,594,459,065, forward strand.
GTGATTGCAGGGGACATCTAAAGTAATGTAATAATTGACTTCAGCAACTTAGTACAAACATGCAAGGGATACAGTCATACTGGGATTACACTAATTTATTTAAGAATCAACAATGCTGATAAACACATTCTTGGTATTGATGTTAACATCCTGTGAAATCTAAACACAATATCTGCTGATAATATGGGCTACTTCACCTGTATATTTGTTGTGTTCCTGGTGAGGGTAAAAATGTGAGCATTAATTGAGTGATACTGAAAATTTACTGCTACATACTACTGGATTCGAGTCCAGGACTGTGTGTGGCAAAATGTACTGCATACAAAGCAATTAGCAAACTGAGCCACTGAGTCACTGCTGCCTATTAAGTGACTGATACTTACCTGCAGATCACCTGGAACTGTACTATGAACTGAACAATACAAGTTACAGGATAGTCCTCTGGCATTGTAGTCTATTCCAGTGTTACACTAGACTGCAGTGACAGTAGAACACACATGCATGGAATACAACCATACTGCATATATTAAGTAAGCTCTATTTCAATGTGATTGGTCACATGACTAATTGGGTGTATATAAGTTGTTAGTTCTTTACAATAGCTTGTTATTGCCTGATGAAGAATTTTAAATATGGAAATGTTACTACTAGCAATATTAAAGGATTTTTAGTGACTAGTGGCTCCAGACTACTTCTTATTCTTATTGTCTTATTATTTTTAGATGTCTGGCAGGTGTCAGCTGTTTATATGTGCGCAGAGCTTAGCATTGCTGCACCCCACACCATGCTGTGCAAACATGCACTAAAAAAAAAAAAAAAGAAAAAAACTAGAAAACATATAGAATATCATAAAAGTCACATATTACACATTTCATAACATTACTACAGTGGCAAAGGGCATTGCAGGGAGCCTCACTGTCATCTGTAGCCATGGCTAGCCACTACATACTCCCTACACTTATTCAATATTCAATAACAGTATTGAGAGGTGGCAGAGCAAGGGAAAGGCAGCAAGGTAGGGGAGTGGAGGCAAGTATTCTCCTCCCCAGTTTAGAAATGGGCAGAAGAGACTAAGCTGCAAAGTCCACTAGCTACCTCCTTTTTCTCGCCATTTCTCCATTCCCACCACCATAAGTAGTGGGAAGAATACTCTCCCATTTTGGGAAAAATGAGCTGAGATTGACTTCAGACAGGTTTGTGTGAGAGAGATCAATGCCACAAGCTACAAGTTATAACTTATGACCTTTCCACTTTTCATAGAAATGCCTTCCAGCACTCAGGAACAGACATAGCTATCACACACTATATGGCACATGCTGTACATTATCTGGCAGTACAGAAACATTGGGACAATATTTGTTTTTGTGGGAGAGGTGTCCATTTTTTTGAGAGAGAGAGAGGAATGTTGGGGAAGGGCAGTAGGAAGGTCTGGGTGGGGTAAGTTGGGCAGGTGAGGAAGCAATTGCAGACAGACAAGACAAACAAGACAAGAGACAGGGATGGTGAAGAACAGATGAGGTGGTTGACTACCATGGTTGGAGTGAGGGTGGGGACATGGTGAACCCATGAACATCAAGTTGGGTGATAGTGAGAATCAAGTCTTCACCCAGTGGACTGTCATCACTGTCACCTCACTACACTGATGGCTGCAATGTCTGACATCTGCATCTCCTTGTGTTATTTAATACAATGAAGGAGAGCTGTGTCTCCAGCCAGCATAGGCATACACAAACAATGTAGCACACAATCCTACACATTATCCCTGTCAGTTTGTCATGGGTGATAAACTCACACCCTCCATCACTGCTCCTGGAGGGAGCCACAGGCCTATCCTCTGGGGCAGAACTACCTGAGGGGCCGAGTAGTACAGGGATAGCAGACAGGGTACCACCAGGTACCTCACCAGATGTGCTGGGCAGTGGTGCTGTAGCTGGTGGTGTGGGGGGAGGTGGATCCTGTGGGACAATTCTAACCCTCCGTGCTGTGGGAAAAACAAAAAATAAGAAAGTAAAAATGAAAAAAAAAAAAGAAAATAATACCCCCCCCAAAAAAAAGAGGAAAGAGTTGGGGTGAGAGAAAAAATGGAGAACATTAGTAACTTCATACGTGACATACAAAGCATTGATACAATTAATTTACTCTATTCTGTTGCCTTTACTTTTAAAACTACAAACTCCTAACAAATACCTTTGTTTACTGTTAAGACCACCCAGCTACGAACAGATGCACAATATACTACAGACTGCAGTAAGCAATCCTTGATATGTGCATACATTGTACATATGCATGGTCTAAATATACTGATTACAGTTTACAGCAAGCCAAGGGTGATACTCCTTTACTGCTCTGAAGTTACATTGCAGTATTGATGAAACCTTAACAGTATTGTATATTTGTGAAGTGTGAATTCTGAGTGCACAACCTATGACTAGTTTGTAATAATGAACTGTTGTTCAGCCCTCCAGAGTAAAGCATGCATACTTTCTTATTACAGTTAAGAAATTAATGCTCAATTTGATACAACTGTATAAGTAACAAAAAAATGCATCATAACTTTTAATGTTAACATAACCACACTGTTGGCATGCATACATAGCCCATGCATCTCACATCCATGTCACATATCTCATGTATTCAAATGAGACACTGAGACATAGGATGATTTTAAGTTGTTTATTATACAAACACACATCAGGAGCTGTAATTTTTATGTATATTTCGAACTTTATATGCTTACTGATTGATTCATTACTTCTAACACACTCACATGTGCATCTCCATTCAAGCATACATCCACACTTGCTGACTACGCAAAATGGCACTGATCTTGCACATGCTTAGTGACTTATATGTAAGTACTATCTAGCTACAGTAGCGGATTAGGTTCAATATACACACTAATCTACATTCTCCCTCTTTAATTTTGTTTGACATTGCAAACGTGAGTATAAAGACATATTTACCAGCTAGACATTATTTCAACAAAACAAAACTGACTTCAAGTCCAAGTATTTAGGATTTGGTTTAGAAATTCTACCTAACCTAGTTACACAAACATTCTGACTGGGTTTAGCAACAGGAACATTCTCTGGGGATTCTTTCAAAATTGGAACATCAAGGTTTACATCAAAATTGTTTGAAGAAAGCACAGTTTCCTTTTGAATTTGAACAGTTGACGAGTCACTCTGGGAAACCGAGTAGTCAGCACAGGCAATCTGGATCGGAGACAGGTAACACATGTTTATGATTCCTTCTGAAATCCATTCCTTCAGACTGTATGATGTAAGATCTTGGTTCCTCACAAATGTTCTTCACAATTCGCACTTGGCCATATCTTTTGGATGTTTGCATTCTCACAAATTCTCCTTGTAGTAAAGGTCTAAGGGGTGGTCTTATAGTACAAGTTTTGTGACTGACGTTTTTTCAAAAGTTGAGCCTTGATCACTCTGTTTTCTCCATTTGGTACTAACAATTGTTTGCTGATTGGAAAAGTTGTTCTAGTCTGTCTGGACATCAACCTCTGAGCAGGTAAACCAAGTAAGTTAAGAAAAACATTGGTACCATCTCCCTTGGATTTCTCCAGCAAGTGCTGTGTACTCTGAACTGCACGTTCAATTAAACCACTGGCTTGTGGATGTTCAGTCCCACATCTCAGCAAATCCCTTGAACTGCTGACTAGTAAACTGTGCACCATTGTCAGACATGACTTTGTGCAGACTACCATGGACAGAAAAATGCCTCTTCAATTTTGTAATGACTGTGTTGGATGTCAAGTTAGAAGGTAGGTCAATTTCAAACCAATTTGAGTAACAGTCTGCTTATACCAAATAATGTTGAGCGTTCCATTCGAAAATATCTGCAGCAAACATCCACCATGGTAATTCAGGAATTTGATGTTGCTGAAGTGGGTCTTTTTGTTGATGCGATTTGGTGTTGTTGCAAATTGAACATGCTAGAGTTTCCTTCTCTATATCTTTGGACATAGAAGGCCAAAATACAATGCCTCTTGCCTGTCTTTTGGTTGAATCAGTAGCTGGGTGACCATGATGCATGATTTTGATATATTCCTGTTGTAAGACTTTAGGAATTACCACTTTTGGACCTTTCTGATGATTCCATATTCCATCACAATGAGCTTATTTGTGCAAGGAAATATTGCCAAATGTCAAGTGATATACTGGTTTGTCATGTTGGCCTTCCTTGACTGATAATGATTTTTAGTTTCTGAAGAATTGGGTCTGAAGCTGTGTGATTTCTTAGTTCAAGACATGATGACCAAACATTTCTGACTTCAAAGTCTGCTGTTTCCTTTTCATGCTGCTCTGTCAATTGTCTGGGTGCTCGTGACAAAGCATCACCAATTTACAAGTTCATAATGCACCTCAGAGTTAAAATTCTAGGCACATAGGCTACTGGTATGTCTTCTTGAAGACATGCTGTACCACAGCTGTACTTTGAAGTATCACAAGAAAAGGTTACAGGTTTGTGAACATCATAATATCTCAATGTGGTGGACTGGGAATTTTCTGCTTCAGAATATCAAATACTCTTTGGTGTTGTTCCAAACAAAACAGTGTACATTTTTGTGTGTCATCTCACATAATGGCGCAGAAAGCTCACTCATGTCTGGGTTGAACTTTACAAAATAGTTGACCATACTTAGAAGACATTGTAAAGATATGATATTTTCTGGAACTAAGAAAAAATCAAGTATATCAGGGTGTAAGTCCAGTGACTTGCAATAAAGACCAAAATAAACCAAGAAAAAAATGGAACCATAAGTAGCTATATTTAATGAGATGCAATTAAAAACTTTCACAGTATCCATACTGCTTCTTCAGGCATCAAACTGTTCATGCTACAATAGTGTTTAAATACCAAAACAATTAATTACACAAACAATTATCCAATAAAATAATTAATAATATTTAACACATTAACAATAATATTTAACACATTCACTCTCTCCCACACCCTACTTTGCTCTTCCACCTACCCTATTTAACTACTTCTATCCCTCCAAGAAGTAGACCTAGCAACCCACCAGCCTGTTTATCACTCCTATCTTCCTCTTTTTATGTTACTCTCCTCTATCTCTGTAACCTGTCTTCTCTCCTTGTATCTTACCTAGTTCTTGACTTCCTGCATGCAAATCTCTATCCTAAAAGTAGTACTCATTTCATTATGTCTGCTACTTACTGGCTAATACCTCTAATTTTTTACAAACTCCCCACCTGCACCTTTTTTCTCCCTTCTTCTTCTTTTTTTAGCAGTATTTCTATAGTAAATAATTTAAGTTATAATGCTTTCATACTACTGTTTATTTCTTGTTTAAATTGCCTTTGTATTACTATTTACTTGTTATTTGTTAGTCACTTAGTTTATTAGTGGAGCTTTTCTCCTCGGGCCTCTGCTGAAAATGGACATGCATCCAGCCAGACTAGCCTGGTCAACAAATGTAAAATAAAATAAAATAAAATCTAATCAAGGTTTAGACTAACCCCAGGATTCAGCAAGCTCTGCACGGTATGCAGGAATAGTGCAAGAGCTGCTGCACACAATATGGCCGACAAGCAATCCAGGAATGAGCTCCCGGGACATGCACGAGTGCTCCTACACTATTTCTGCATGGACACAGCTCCTGTATGCTAATTACCCCCATTTGCAGGAATAGTGTAACCTGCAGAAATGTATTTGGCTACTAACCAAATACATTTCTGCAAATTACAAAATGGAGGCATGACAGCTCGAAAGAAAGCATGTATTCAATGTAGTAGGCATGCCAATGGCCAAATATATGGTCATTGGCATGGGAAATAGTTGCAAAATTATAAAAAATAACTTTTATTTTTTTTTTGGCAGATTTCGGCCATTTAAGCATAGAGCAGTGGAGTGCAAAAAGGATTGGCCCGAAAATAAGAAAAAAAAGTTGAAAATAAGCTTTTAAACCAAAATCAGCATTCTGTCATAATAGTCAATGGCATGCATAAGACAACAATACCATAGAATAGTGGTTGCTAAGGGGGGAGGCTGAGTGTCAGTTTTGCAACCATGCATTAGCAGTCAGTTTTATGCAAATGAAGGGACTGATACTGAATCACAGATTTCCCCTCAGTGTTAGCTAGCACCCAACTGTGTAGGTGCAGCAACACCATGGTATAAGCATAAGAGGTAGATGACCTCATAAGGGGAGTGTCATGCATGTTGTAAGCTTATTGGAGCTCTGTGGCCCATGTTTGCCCTTAGCTAAACACAGCTAAGGAAGGAGAGGTGTCTGAGCCTGCCTAGCAGTGTTGACATTGCCTAAAACAGGTGTGCATGCCGCACACCAGATTTTAAACAAACAAAAAAAAAACAGGAAATAGCAGCTCTGTTCACATCTGAGCACTGAATATGTGTGGCACGCCTCGGGGCTTAAACGGGAAAGCAATAGGAAGGGAAAACAGCAGTAGGAAGGCAATCAAGGAGAACTAGCATAGCTGGCAGGTGAAATGTATCAGAAGTAGCCAATTACACAGGCAGCAGCCCAGTCCAGCCAAGCACACTACTATAAAATATGCAAACACCTTTCACTCTTTTTCCCACAAACTCTACACCACCGGTGAACACAGATGGGGAAATTTTACCTGACAAAACTAACAAAATAATAGGGGCTGCTGTCGCTCTCATACATCAATATGTGGAAGAGGCTGAGGGTGGTGAGAATGAGAATGCTGATGACCAACCCACAGTGAGGAGAAGGAGAAAAGTGTACAGACCCAGGGTAACCTACCAGGGGCTACATGAGCTGGAGACAGTGGAGTGCTATAGGGTGGACAGGGAAATCCTACAGCAAATTGTTGAGGTGTGCCAGCCACTCCTCACACACAGAACCAACAGAGGGGAACCCATCCGAGTGGATACCAAGGTATGTGTAGGCTTAAGAATACTAGCCACAGGTACCTTCCAAAGGCCAACTGGGGATATCATGGGAATCTCACAGGCATCAGCATCCAGGGTACTCCACCATTTCCTGGATGTCACGTCAGCAAATGCCGGTGAGCACATATATTTCCTCAACACCCGTGAGGCATTGACCAGCAATATGCGTCTCTTCCACCAAATAGCAGAATACCCTGAGGTAGTGGGTGCTATAGACTCCATGCACATACACATCAAAGCACCACCCGGTGAGCAGGGTAGGGTCTACATAAACTGCAAGGGCTTCCCCTCCATCAACTGCCAGGTTGTGTGTGATGCCCAGGGCAATATAATGAATGTGTGTGCTGGCAATCCTGGAAGCTATCACAACTCCCACATCTGGCATATGACACAGCTGTACCAGAGATTTGCCAGTGGGGACATCCCATATGACCACCTAGTGGGGGATGCTTGTTGTGCACTGGAGCCGTGGCTGAAGACACCTATCAGAAATTCACACACACCTGAACAAGAACTCCATAATGAGGCACACACACAAACCAGAATCATAATAGAGAGTGTGTTTGGGATGCTCAAGTCATGGTTCCGGTGCCTTGCAGTACTCTCCAGCTACATGTACACAAATTTATTGTATGTGCCATGCTACACAATATGACCCTGCAGAAACAGCTGCAGCAAGAACAGCACAGGGCAGGGCCACACAGCCACCCCACCATTGCCAAGACCAGAACAGGCACAGAGTGACTTGGAGGAGGAACAACCTGAGCCTGCCCATGTAGGCAGAAGGAGGCATGCCCAGAGGAATGGTTTATGGACTATTCACATACAATGTGCTTCCCATTGCCCATGTTAGCACTCATGCTGATGTCAGTCACCTTGAAATAATGCTATATACAATTCTCAGCCCCATAAGCTCAGTGGTGCATGTGATAACTGTGTAATACTACTGTGTAACATACTAGTTAGGTAGGAGTTCCAATCCCAGACATGGCAACTGTGTGTGTGTGTGTGTGTGTGTGTGTGTGTGTGTGTGTGTGTGTGTGTGTGTGTGTGTGTGTGTGTGTGTGTGTAGAGATTAATGATTTTTAGGCCATTCACAGTCACTACACCTCCCATTGCTCTACTTTAGCAAGCCTGCTGATGTCAGTTACCTTAAAATACCCCTTTGGAGAAGGGCTAGCCTTATCAGCTTTATGGTTCATTCGATAACTGCATAATGCTATAGTGCAACATACTCGTGAGGTAGGAGTTCTAATCCCAGATATGGAAACTGTGTGTGTGTGATTAATGATTTTGAGGCCATTCACAGTCACTACACCTCCCACTGCCCTACTTTAGCATGCCTGCTGATGTCAGTCACCTTGAAATACCCCTTTGGACAAGGCCCAGCCTTATAAGCTCCATGGCGTGTGCAATAACTGTGTAATGCTATAGTATAGTATACTAATTAGGTAGGAGTTCTAATCCCAGATGCAGAACCTGGGAAACTCTGTGTGTGTGTATAGAGATTAATGATTTTAAGGCCATTCACAGTCACTGCACCTCCCATTGCCCTACTTTAGCAAGCCTGCTGATGTCACTCACCTTAAAATACCCCTTTGGAGAAGGTCTAGCCCTATAATCTCTGTGGCACATGCCATAAACGGGGAACAATGCAGTAGCACTAACTAGACAGGTATAGGTTTGAATCTCATATAAGGCAAATGCTTGTGTGTATACATATGTATGTGTGTACTCCAAAGATTTTGGCTCAATTTACACCCAGTACACATCTCAGAGCCTGACTTTAACAGTCCTGCAGATATCATTCACCTTAGAAGTATCTGCTGCCAGCTCTAAACTTGTCAGGTCAGTGCTGCATGTAGTAAATGCGTAACATAATGGTCTTTAAAGATTGTTAGATAGAGGTTTGAACCTCATCCCTGGAAAATGTAAATGTGTGTTTAGGTTAAAATTATTTTTGGGCTCTCTCACCCACCGCATCACCCAATGCCAGTATTTACAAGGGCTGGTGATGTTCCTCACCTTAGAAGCACCTTGAAATAACCCTTTGGCCATGTATCAGCCATATAAGCTCTGTGGCACTTGTGATAACTGCATAATACTGTAGTGTAGCAAACTAGATAGGTAGGAGTTCTAATCCTGAACTTACCAGCTGTGATAATGTGTGTGTTTCCATGAGAAAGTGTGTGTCTTCATTGATACCTGCTTTTGTGGACATTTACACTTCCTACACTTATCTTATCCCTCCTTTAGCACTGTTGCTGATGTCACTCACCTTCAAAGATATCTTTGGACAGCTTCCCAAAATGCAAGCTCTGTGGTGCATGCAATCACTGAGTAACACTGTAATAGCAATACAAAGTTAGGTAGGGATTTGAAACTCTGTACTGGTAAGTGTGTGTGTTTTATCAGTATTTTGTTGGGGTGATTGTTTAATGACAGAATCCACTGCAGTGTGGGTTTTGCTACATCATTATATTGAAGACCTATATGTCCCATTGTCCAAATTACAAGGCCAACAGTTTTCAAACACTGTAGAGGTTGTTGTAGACAATCCTCATCCATAAATGTGTACAGCCATGTGCAATTACTATGTGACAGTATGGATTAATAAACAATATAGGCAACCATTATAATACTCAGATACCACTCTCCACCCACGGATCATACACAAACACACTTGGCTCTTGCTCTGTTACTCCCTTCCTTTCTTACTTTGTTTCTGTCTCTCTCTCTCTCTCTCTCTCTCTCAGGTGGATATGGAAAAGCACAACTGTTTTGCATAGGCAGCAGCTTGAGTTTTGTAAGTAATGCTCATGATCAGCTGATGGCCTGTGTATGAATTGCAGTCCCCAAATTGCTAATTGCATATGGAACAGCTGTGGTATCATTCCTATAGCCAATTGCATGGAAACACACTCCTATAACTAAGCACTTCATGTGGGTGTTGGCCCTTTTTCTTCACTGTGAGCAGGACTTCATGTGGGTGTTTGACAAACAGCATCACAGAGGGTAGTTGGAAATACCTCTTGCAGCATACACTATGGAGACAGGTCAACAAACAGGAGGGGGGTGTTCCAGACATAAGGACAGAATGTAAGTATTGCTGTTCTACATTTGAAGTAATGTTGGTTTAACAGGGTTTGTGTGGATATGGCTGTTCTATATTATTTAAAGTCTGGCATGACAGTGTTATGTGGTTGAGGAAGCTCTCCCCTGTAGGGCTATCTGCAGACTGGCCAGAGTTTGGAGTCTTACATGTGTTGTGTTACTCACACATTTCCTATCTTTAGAAATGCAGTAGCATACTCTGATGATTGCAGTCAGTACATGGTGACATCCTTGTGAGTTACTGACTTCATATCCCTCAGAAGAGA
>NC_056744.1:1594474365-1594529365 GCF_019279795.1 Protopterus annectens
GTTCTGGGTATACTGTTTTTGCACCATGGTACCCCCCAGTACATATCCCAAGGTCCACTGTATGAGGACCACTGTCACCATCTACCATACAGGTAACTGATTACACTATCCAGCCCAATGATGCATGTGGTGTGTGCAAATTATCTGTAACAGAATGGACTCACTGACAAGGTAGTTAGCACTGATAAACCCAGGTCTCTCTGATGTGTCTATGACTGTTAGGTGTTTGTCAATGTGTATATGACAGTATGTCATACTATGTATTGTTCATTAACACTCAGTACATCCCCCATTACCATACTGTACAAGGCCTGGTGATGTTCTTCACTTAACAAGAAACTCAGGACACACCTCATCCTAAAAGCTGTGTGGTGTGTGCAATCAAGGCCAAACACATTAGTAGCAATAAGTACCTAGGTACAGGTTCTACTATCAGTGTTGCCAAGTAAGTGTGGGTGTATGTGAAGGGATCTACTTCAGTTTGCAGAAAATACATGTCCCAGGAGGTCATCTGTCTGAGAACTGACTGTCAAATGCTAACATTTCAAAGGAATCATCTTGTGGAAATTAGTTCCATCAAAACTAGTAGTAGATGTGTAAATGCCCTCTTCCCCACTGTACAGCTGTACAGAGATACTGGAGTTGGTATATATAGTTGAGTGTGGATGTTGTGGGCACGGTCACCCTCATTGGGGTTATTGTTGTGTGTATCCCCCCGCTTAGTCTGCTGTAATACTGTACAGTTTATGTTAACAGGTTAAGTAGTTGTCAATCACACTATGTGTGGTTCTGCACCACCCCACACCCACCAAAGTGGAGGGCTGTGCCATCCACACCAGCACACCTATGTTTACCATCTCCAGGATTGCACTACATTGGAGAAGAGGACACATACCCTGCCAGTACCATCAGCAATGATGTTAAACTAGCAGACTGATTATTTACTGATGTGATGTTTTGCCTATTTTGTCTTGGTGTAATTACATAGGCTAAAATGGGCTCACTGCAAAATTAAGTACATCCATGTGTACAGTATTCTCTGTGTATTGCATCACTACCAAAGCCTCTGAGTGTGTGTGTGTGTGTGTGTGTGTGTGTGTGTGTGTGTGTGTGTGTGTGTGTGTGTGTGTGTGTGTGTGTGTGTGTGTGTGTGTGTGTGTGTGTGTGTTATACACCAAACATGTGGTGTGTGCCACCCAGTACACTTACCATTGTCCACTGTAGAAGGGCTGCTGACATCAGCCACAACGCACTCAACTGTATACACCCCTCAGACCTATCAGCCATGTGGCACATGCAGTAACTGTTATACAGACCTGTTACTTGTGTTCAGCTGTACTCAGGATATGACACAGTCAATGTGTCACCACAGTGCCATACCACTTGTGGGAAACAACAGCAGACCAACATCCTGCTGACACATAGACACCTACAACACAAATTGAATACATTATGGAGACCACAATCAGTCAGTGTTAATAACAGCTATAATGCATTATGGCTGGACAGCTACACATCCTGACATGTAAGCATTAAACTTTCCAGCTGAAAACATGTTACACAGCATTAAATTGCTAAATCTTAGTACATTCACTGTGTGCATCAGAGGCATATTAGCTTGTCCCTGCATTGATGGTATGGATGACAGGGCTGTGGCACAGGTATCATTATATGCACAGGGTGTGTTGTGGGTTTGCCAGAGACCTAGGCTGAGCCATTTGGTTGACATCATGTGTGTGTGCTGAGCCATTTGGTTGACATTATGTGTGTTAGGGGGGTTTGTTATCAATTGGGCTGTGCAGATGTGGTATGTGTAAGTATGGAGGTGCCCGTGATGTTTGTGTGTGTGTGTGTGTGTGTGTGTGTGTGTGTGTGTGTGTGTGTGTGTGTGTGTGTGTGTACGCATGCACAAAGTTCTGGCATGTGGCTGTCCTATACAGGGTTTGTTGGACAGCTGCAGACTGTACATGGCAGAGTGTGCAGTTCACCGTCTCCGGCCATGGACATGAGAACTGTGCCTGCCAGAGGTTCCATGGACACTACCAGGTACAAGGCCAGATATGGTACTTTTCTCCTTATGATGACAAATGTCTGCTGGATCTGGGTCCCTGTTGAGACCGGCCAGGACCACGTGCATGTGGTCTGCTATGTTGTGGTGTGGACAGCACCCCCCCTGCAGTGCTGGGGCTGGCACTGCCACTACTGGAGTGGTTGTGACTTGTTGCACGTCCATGTAGACCTCCACCTGTTGGTGTTGCTGACCTACGTCCATGTGGCTGTCACCCTACTCCCATTATATGCTCTAACACAGACATTGCAGTCAGGAATTCCCACCATCTCACCCAACCATCTATCCAGGACCTCTGCAAAATAATGGTGGGCACCTGCAAGATCATGGGTGTTGTCAAGTACAGCAGAATAAGTAGCCCTGTTGAGCCTCAGCCTCTGTCTGGTATAATGTTCCATACATGCCTGTGCCTCCATGATGGCCTGAAACATGAGTCTGGTGACACTTGCTGTGGCACTTCTGCCAGGGGAATGATGGCCAGCAGCCTTCCTACTAGCACCCCTGTACATCTGCCTGTGTGGTACCTCACAGGTCATCCAGTTATGGCTGCTGTGTACAGACACACTTGCCATAGTCAACACACTGTCTTGCCCCATGCCACCACCAGCCAACTGTCCCTCATCTATGGCCACTGGTGATGGGGTATGTATAGGCAATGTAACTGTGTGTGGGGATGGGGTTGATGACAGTGGGATGTCAACCGATGGCACAGCTTTAGTCCCTGACAGCCCTTCCTGTGCCTCACCATACCTATCATCATTGTCAGAGTCTCTATGTACACTAACATTTGTTTATCTGCAGGAGGGACCCTGACCCACCTCACCACCTGTGAGGGGAAAACAGAAAACGTGATTTAAGACCTGTATGTCATTGCTTACCTCTACACACACACACACACACACACACACACACACACACACACACACACACACACACACACACACACACACACACACACACACACACACACACACACACACACTTACAGGTGAGGTAGCACAAAGATATAACACAGACCTCTCATTACCCAACAGTCAACATACATGACATATGGCACTCAACAGCATGCACTGCAGCTATACTCAATCCCTGTTACCAACATTATACATCTCTGTGATGCATGAGTTGTGTTAGTAGGTGATGCACCTTCCCCTGGAACACACTGCACCCATGCACACAGTATTTCTGTGCACCTGTTCAGCACCCTGGCATGTACTGTGCACCATACCTCATGAGTGTACACACCATTGCTGAATGTGTATATATGTGGCAGTTATGGTTTTCTCTGTTGCTCACAGCCCCTATGTGTTTGTTTGACACATACCTAGGATGATATGAGGACAGATGTCAGTAGTGAATGCCTGAGCTCTGATTTGCAAATCTCATCATCAGCAGTGCATGTATGAACAATAAAATCCAATTACACTGATAACCTTCAAAGCTTACTGTGGCTATGAGGAGAGTACACACTCTTATTCACATGCCGGCCTCTTCCCTGATATGCAATGGGGCCACAATAGTGCATATGTTAACATTACACACTCCTGATATATGACATATGACCTGTGCAATCAAAAAGCAGTATCAAACAGATGTGTTAGTTGTGCAAATGCTGATTGAGATGCATACAATATGTGGGTTGCATAAGTGTGCACACCCTTAACATGATGGTTTGTTGCAGAACCTGTTAAGTGAACTTTAGAAGTCACTGTTCCTGGAAGGGGTATACTAGCATGGCCCATCTTCACTTGCCATTATTTAGTCACTCCGCCCAACAAATGTCCCCCAACTCTGCCAGATTGCATGGTCAGCTCATGTGCACAGCCCTTGGAGGTCACACAGAGCCTTCACTATTGCTGTGGAGTCAGGGTTATGTCTGGCACAATTCATGACCTTGACTGTGTTCAGATACAGCCATTCTTAGCGAGCTTTGGATGTATGCATCAGTTCAATGTTGTGTTTCAGGATGACCCCCATCCTCAGCCTTTTTGCAGATGCTTGACAACTATGGGCCACACATGAGTGTCATTTTGCAGTGTTCCAAATTCAGATCACCATGTCTACTGGCCCAGTTCCTGCTAATGAACAGCAAACCTAAAGGTGTACACTGACAACAACAAGGTACAGATGGGGATAGTGGGCCTGGGGTGTAGTGAGGTGTTGCTTGTGCAACACATGTATCTTTATTAATACTGTCTGTAGGTTTCATCCTTGGTCTCAGTACACCATTCCACATTACAAAACATGCCTTTGGGAGACTTGATGTTATGCATATGATACCTGTAGAGCTCCCTGGATGATATTTCCTGTGGAACAACTCTTCCATCTGATTACCCTAACCCATAAGCCACACTTATGCAGAGTCCAGGCAACTGTTGACACATGTACTGCACAGGCAGTACTTGCTAGACATTTCTGCAAGTCACTCAGTGTTGCTGCATGTTTCTGGGCAGCCTCCATGACCAGTTTGCAACATGTTTTGTCATCTGTCTTGGATGGGCATCTGTTTATTTTCTACATTAATGTTGTTCCATACTTTATAGTCACATACATGACTGCACTGTTTGCCATGGTATATGCAATGGTGAGGTAAGGCTATGTCTCCCGCTTCTGAGTGCAACCTTTTGGATATGGGATCCATTCCATGGTTTGCAAGATGTGTGCAAACCATGGCTGCCTCTGTTGCAAGTGAGTGGGCAAATGTCATGGACATACTTCTTGGACAGCAGACCATTACTTGGTGTGACATTAAGGCCCTGTACTTGATGGAATGTGCATACTCAAGAAGAGTGAATGCTGTCAGTACCTCAAAAGCTGCTTCCACAATATGTTATTTGGAATGTGTGCACACATATGCTTCCAGTGTTTGTTAAGGTATGTATTCCCCATATTTGTTGTCCTAACATAGGATTCCATATTACACATTCATTGCTCATGTTAGGATCACATTACAGGTTGTAAAAGGTATGGAATGTGGTATTGTCATATGCCGTTGTGTAGATCTGTAACAGTTGCCATTGTAATAGTGGTATATACACTGTGGTAGCCACTGTATGAGGGTAATGTTTCAGACATGTCTCTACTGTAGGCCATTTGTCAACCATTATGATCATCTCTGTCCACACATCTTGCAATAAGAGCTTGTTAGATATACTGCAGGACTCTTACTTACTCTTCAGATATGCCACCATGGTGACCACTGTGATGCAGTGCAGTTAACAGCAACAATAACTGAACATATACAGTATGCATTATGGGTAGGTGTGTTAAATGTATGCATGGCAAATACCATGGCCATAACATGGCTGGTATATTGGCAAACCTGAACAAAAAACTCCATCCTCACCAGCTACAGGCTGCTGCCCCAGAGATATACCAGAGGGACCTACATAGCTGCGTGAGAGATGTAATGTCAGTAGCCACACCTGTGGCATTGGTACAGGGTGGGAGCAGCATTTCAGTACATCAACAGTACAAACCGACAATACTAGAGATTATGTTCATTACTACACTGCAGCAACAGACTATGTTATCTGACATATGCATGATGATACTTTACAGATGAAGCTGGATAAGCAACAGTGGTCTACTAATGTGCCCCGAGGCCTTACCTGCACGCTCCTCGTCCATTGTGTGGATAGCACCCACCTCCACAATGCTATCGTCAAGTTCCTGGCTTGGCTGGCAGGCAGGTTCCCCAAGGCTGGTGAGGAGCTTCTTATCATGTGTCAGCGGGGTTTGGATGGCATGACCTCACCTGTGGCTAGCTGGTCCCTCCTAACTGGAGCAGCACACTGACGGGTGTGGTGAATGAGATCAGTGCAACAATGTCGAACCTGTTTATAACTGTGGTTATGCAGGCCAATATAATTTACCCTGTGGACGAGCTTGTTCTACAGGGCAGTCCTCTCCAGCAGATCATGGGCCATATGCCCAAAGAGGGTTCTGTGGTGATGCATGAAGTAGCTGATTATTATTTCATTCTCCTGTGGACTATAAGCAGGGAGACGGTCCTGGGACATGGTACATGGAAGATATAAACAGGAAAAAAAAGTCTAAGGACCTCATACTGCAAGGATATAATAGTTGTTAATTGACATCTCTCTCCCCCCACCATATCTGCAATGATAATCTGAACACACAAATCAATGGGTATGTTTACACCAAACCTACTGTTGGGACATATATCCTATTGTGCAACAAATATTGAAATGTGTTCCTATTCATGTTCCATGTTGAAGCACTATCATTGGTGGCCTGTTGCTAACAATGTAACCTGCATGCCATTGTAATGGCCACTGTGGTTCAATATATACATGTGTTCTGTTTGCTATGCAACAGTTCCAAATCTGGTGTTTTGGGTTAGTGGGAATATCGATGCATGCTGTTATAACGAATCCTGGATTGTGTTGACTATTACTACCCACATATGTTCTAAAACTGCAACACAACAGCATGTTTTGGAAGGCTGCTCTCAGTAGAACCACCTCTCTCACCTCATCTGGCTGTGGCACCAGGCAACAGCACATCTGGGACCCACCCCAGGACCTCTTCATCCCCTGGTCCTGCACTACCTTCAGGTGGAACCACCTCAGGGGATGGTGCTTGCCCCCCTCTGGGAGTGTGCACAGACAGGATCCTGTAACCTGAAGTCAGGTCCAGGGTCTGGTGCATTGGAAGCTCTGCAGAGAATTGAGGGATCTACTACACCAGCTTGAAGCCCTCATGATGCAATTATAGGGTCAGCCTGCCCCTCCTGCTCAGCCTCCAGCACAACCACCTTCAGGGCCATGAAGGTACAGTGGTGACTGCCCATGGGTGGGGACCTCAGTCCCACTGTTTCCATTTGGGGGCTCATGGGCTTCCAATTTCCAAACACCCCTCCCCATCCAAGGTGTTTACCCACCACATGTGTCATATACCACCCCTGTATGCTGTCTTGTCTGTCTTGCGACCCAACCTATCTCCCCAAATATACCTACTATCCTTCCCCAAACATCCCTCTCTCACCTTAAGAAAAAAAGGGCAATCTGTTCCCAACATGAATTTCACACCATACATAACTGTCCATTTTGCACTGGCTTACAACTGCTTACATGGGCCTTAATCACTTTGTATCCAACAGCCCTTGTTCTGGCCAGCAAATAAATAATCAGCCCTTGCAAATGTCTAATCCAAGACCCTGCACACCATAGCCACAGCAATTTACCACTAAGCCATCTGAGCTGCAGATATGTGTGATGTTTTCTCAAACATATCAGGCAGCACAGTCATTCAACAGTAGGGAAAATGTATATTTATATATATATATATATATATATATATATATATATATATATATATATATATATATATATATATACACACACACACACACACACACACACACACACATATATATATATATATATATATATGTGTGTGTGTGTGTGTGTGTGTTTATATATGCATGTGTGTGTGTCTGTGTGTGTGTGTCTATATATCTATATATACATGTGTATGTATATCTATCAATATATATATATAAAATAAAATGTAATTGTAAATGTAATGTAAAATAAAATAAATAAATAAATAAATGTATATCTATCAATATATATATATATATATATATATATATAGTGCATTCAGATATCGGATCCACACTCTGAACCTCCTTCCCCCACAGCTGCACTGTTCTGCCATGCTACGAAACAGCGTGTCACATGTGGAAACAGCCTAACATTAGGGGGGAATATAGGGACAGATCGTATATATAGTGCATTCAGATATTGGATCCACACTCTGAACCTCCTTCCCCCACAGCTGCACTGTTCTGCCATGCTACGAAACAGAGCGTCACATGTGGACACACCCTAACATTAGGGGGGAATACAGGGACAGATCATAGATATGCCTATTACAAACCTATGAAGTTTGTGCATGATACATTTCATATTATCATGACTGTTCTGAAGGTGGTGGGGTCTGAAACTCATGTGTCTATCATGAATTCATTATGTCCACCTTCAGCTATTTGCCAGACTAATATACATGTTTGGAGGAACAGAACAAACACTATGATGGTTTAAATCTTGTCATTCTGTGCAGATCTGCACAGTTGACAGATATGGCCCACTGCCCACAGGGCCAGAAAGTATGTCCATAGCATTTGTTCAGCAGGACATCATTACAGCAAGTCTTGATGGCACATATAAATCTTTCAACATCATCTATCCCATTATTACAGACCACGTACTACATTCAATTACATGCTGACATTTCACATACCTGTTTTATTATTGTGCTCTCTTCTGTGTACCACTTGGATGTCTTCCTTGTTTTTTTCTAGTATTTTAGTATTATTTTTGGTTTTTATTTATTTATTTTTTCTCTCTCTCTTTCCACTACAGGGATCAAGCTGGTTTGAATAGGTTGCAGCATGGCTTTTGAAGGTGATGCTCATGATCAGGTGATGGCCTCTGCACCAATTGATGTTCCCCACTTGCTAATTGCATGCAGCCAGCTGTGTAATACTTTCAATAGCCAATGTCATAGCAACCCACTACTATACATGACTACATCGTGTGAGTGTTGTCCCTTTACCTTTCCTATATGGAAGACTTCCTTCCTGTGTGTGGGCAGCAGTGTTACAGACAGCAGGTAGCAATATCTCTTACAACAGGGCTTGCAGACACAGGCCAACTACATGTTTGTATAAGGTTCCAGACCTAGGGGGACAGTGTGTGAGTATTGCTGTTGTATGTATTGAATACTGCTAGTTTTGCAGGGTTTGTGTGTACATGCTAGTTTTGCATGGAATGCAGTCTGTCTGCATAGCTCTCAACGGTGGGCCTATCCACATGATGGCCAGAGGATTGGCTATGTTTTTTCTGTTCACCACACAGGTCTTGTCTCTGACATATCAGTGGCATTCCCTCCATTGATTGCTATCAGTACATGGCAACATCCATTTGTGTTTCTGACTTCATATTCCTGAGTAAGGGTATGTTGCAACCAGTCCTGTAACACCAGAAACTTTTACAGTGTATAACAGCAATATTTCAAATATGGCCCTGTGTTTCAGCATCTGTCCTCTACCTATATACCAGGCTTTGTCCAGATGTCATGCAGTAAGAGGTTGTTAGGTAATTGCCTATCATTATTTAGTGCTGGCATTCCTGTTATCATTCCAGTGATGTTGTGGACTCCCACACAAATTGTGGGGTAGGGTCTATCTATATGAGGGCTACAGCTGGAAAAAACATGTGTGACGTTGTACAGTCCAGAAGTCAGTGTATGAAGAACAATGTTATATGCCTTTGTAAGACATTTTATGGGGAGGGGTATTAAATGTTTTTAACCTAGGCTGCTACAACATGTGAGAGATATCAGTAGCAAGAAACATTAAGGTATATGGTTGTGCATTTTCCTACGTTTCACCATTGAAACAGTGGTGGGCTAGAGCTTACTGTCTTACACACAGTTCTGTTTGTCAGTGCGATAGTGATGTTTTAAGTTAAGCATTGTTATGTAACAGATACATTTACATTGTGACAACTAATACTTCCCCCTAAGGGTTGAGTCAAGAGTGTAATTAGCGTAGTAAACAGTAATGGTATGACTACTTACACACTGCTGGGACATCAACCCTCTGCCTTGCTTCTTGGACCCACTCATCCAAGACTTCCCTCTTTCTCCACTTCAAGTAAGCATAGTGGTGCCTGACTTGCTCACCAGTCCGAGGGGTACCAGTGGCCCTGGTGAGATCATGAGTGAGATGTTCCCAGGCTTCCGCTTTATATTGGGAGCCCTGTTACTGGCCCTGCAGCAGTCTCTTGTCATGTTTTTTTACCAGGTGTCCTACAATGACCTTGGACTCCTGTATGCCCCAGCGCTGCACCCAGAAGTACAGTCCCTCTCTAACTCCTGCTATCTTGCCTACAGTGGGAAGCTGCAACCAGTTATGAGCTGTATTCCCGCTTGTGGGATTTAAATACAGCTGATTTCCTGCCCATTGCCATGATTGGATGGCTTTGAATATGCTGAGCTAAGCTAAGCTACGGGTAAACCTGCTTAGTGAAGGTTGGCATTGCTTAAAGGGACAGGTTCAGCACTGCTTACCAATGGGCAAATCCACTTAGCTGGGCTACTCATTGCTTAGCAGTCATATTTACACAATGCTTACACCTGGTAAGCAGAGCTGTGCAATGCTTAGCATTGCTTATTTTTCATTTTATAGACTATCTGCTGTATGGCATTGATTCATCATTCATTACATATTACAAATTTGTTTACTGTCCCTGACATCCCCCAATGTGCTTTCATTATATTTATTCATGTGTGACTATACTGTATGGGGCACTTGTGTTTATAATGGGGATTTCACAACTTTATTAAACTGACACCTCAGATCTGGACCTAATGGAGTACTCCGGTTAACAAATATATGTTATTTAATAGGTGATACTAAAAAAAATGTTTATGTACTGCTTTTGCATGTAAAATGTGAATTGGTTACAGTGGGAAACAAACTGGGTATGGCTGCTTGCAAAGCATACACTCTGACCACTACACTATTGCAATACTGCTTATGTTGGATGTCTCTTGCTATTTACCTTCCTGTGCTGTTTAAACTGGACTAAGCATAGCTAAGCAATGGGCACACCTGTGCAGCTATGCTAAACTTTATCGCATTTATAAAAAAAAAAAGTTTTGTTTTGTTATTTTATCTATACCCTTCAGAATATCTCTGCTAATGCTAAACCTGTTATTTTTTCAACTTTATGCTTTGTCGGACAATTGTCCCTTTTGGCTTTGTCCACATTCCTTACTCTGATGGGTTGGGAGGTGTGTGGTATGTGCTTATGCTACCCATGTTATCCTAATAACTTTTGGCTTGGTAGCATACCTCTCAACCTCTTAGAGCAAAATATATGGACAAAGCCTACAATGATGGAGGGACAAATAGGGGCAGATTTTAAATATTGCTCTTACAAACTTAAAAAGTTGATAGAATAATAGGTTTTACATTAGCATGAATTTTCTTATGGATGTGTGGGGTCTTAAACTCAAATGTTTTGTCATGACTTCAATCGTCAGCTATTTGCCAGAAAGGTACACATTTTGGGGGGAACAAACCAAAAATATGAGACAAACATCTGGACATTCTGCAAAAATCTGTACAGTTGAAAGGTATGCTTGGTAGGGATGATTGTCCCTTTTGCCTTTGACCACATATTTTTTGTTTTCTTGATGGGTTGGGGGTGTTATGAGCATTTTTGCTCATTTTTAATTGCTGAAAGACAATTCTGGGGTGCAGGGGGCATGTGTATTGTGAGAGCTGTGTTCTCAGACACACCCCCCACCCTCGTACATGGAACCATGTCTGTTTTAAAGCATGGCAGAGTGCCTTCATAAATATGCATGGTGAGCTGCCGTGCTGAACAGGAACAGTCCCTACCTACAAGAATAACTTATTCCTGCATGACTGCTTGCTGAATCCTGGGGTAAGACTATTTACTAAAAATATACATATAAAATATAAAAAATTAATGAATCTTATTATGTAAATCATTTAAATCAGGCTTAATGCTAAGTGCATCATTTAAACCAGGTGGAAACTGAGTCCTAAAGTACAAATCACCATTCTGTCTATTAAATTTCTCTTATCCCCTGCTCTTATAAAGGTTGGGGTGATGTATAAAATGAAGAAATTAAAGCTATGTTCTCCACCTTTGTCCAAAATGTGTCTAGAAAGTGCATAAGTGGCCTTTCGCCTCCTAACCTCTGACATATGACTGCATATCTTATCCTTCAATCTTTGATTGGTTTTACCAACATAGAATGCTGGGCAGATGTTACATTTGGCTATGTATACCAAGTCTCTAGTATTACAGCCACCAGCGGCTTGTATATAAAGCAATTTTCCTGTTAAGGGATGTACAAAAGAACTTTCTATATAAATATATTTACAAAAATTACTTTATTACATGTGCAGGTGCTCTTAATATCATGTTTATTTTCTAAAACTTTATCCTGTTCCTTATAACAAAGCTTATTTTTCAAAGTGGCATCTTTCTTATATGGAAACAAAGGGCCAGTCTCATAGACTTGCTTTAATTTGGGTACTTGTCCAACCGTGCGCCAGTATTTTTTAATTATATTCTTAATCTTAGATGTTTTATGACCATATGTTACTATGTATCTACAGTGACCTGATGATGGTGACTTTTTCTGTGTTTTTATTTGGTTATTGTCTGAATAAATGGGTGGATAAGAGGTGTATCTGTCTTCCAGTATACTGGCCTTTGTCTGTTGTATGTTTATCTTATTGTAACCTCTGGCATAAAAATTTAATTCCTTCTGTTCTAGCTGTTCAGTTTAGTATCTTGTGTATTTAGTCTGCAGACACATATCATCTGATTTTTTACTATATTATCAAACATAAATTGGGGGTGCATACTATCCCTAGATAGGTATGTACATTTTTTTTACTGGTTTCTTATATAAAGTGGTATTTAGTTTACCAGTCAAATCCTTTTTTAATTTGATGTCAAGAAAAGCAATCTAAGAAAATCAATCTCTGTATAATGAACATTTTTTTAAAACCTAAGAAAAGATGTAGTTGTGTGTAAGAAATAAATAAAGTCTATTTCATGCAAATGGCCATCCCATATTAAAAAAAGTCATCTACAAATAATTTATAAAATGCTACCTTCTCATAATAAATGGAATTGCCAGTGGGGGAGATTACATACTGAGTTTCCCAATGGTACATGACTATGTTTGCATATGTGTTTGCCACTGTGGTGCCCATAGCAACAGCCCTTTGTTGCTTATAAAAACCTTCTTGAAAAGAAAAACATTATTAGTCAATATAAGGTGTAACATATTACAAATCAAATCAGCATTTAAATGCTTCAGTTCTGGCTGACTTGATAGATATGCTTTGACCATAGTAATACCTTGATCATTGGGAATACATGTAAATAGTGACTCCAGATCCAGTGTGGTAGAAGAATATGTATTAATGTTTATGTTTAGTGCTTATTAGAAGCTAAAAGGGTTAACATTTCATTCTATTTTATGTACAGCTCAATTCTGTATGAAATTATAAGATGCTTTTCAAACTGCAGTATGCTTTCTGAAATTGCAAGTTGCTCTTTGACCTAGTATTTTCTAGCATAGCAAAATTCATGTTTATGCCTTTTGGAAATGTACTGGGAAGCGGGTGATTATCTGCTAGGTCAGGAAAATGAATGAATAGTGACTGAATAGAACAATACTGTTTTCTATAATGTGATTGAATATGAACAATCAGCCCTATTCATGTTATGAGAACATGCACAGCTGCGGAAAAGAAGAGATACATCAGACAAAAGACTGTTTGAAGAAATGAACTGTAATCTATACTTGCTTTGTGCTCGAATTAGCCATAGTACCTTGAATGGTAACATTGCATAGTAAAAGTTGTATCTGACTGGTGGTCATCAAGGCCACGTTGTTTTTCTTAGGAAGTTTTTTTGTAAACTTGATATGCCAGCAGAAAATCATGGACAAACAGCTGGTGAGAAATAATATTGAAAGAACTTGTGATTTATTACGTCAGCTTAGTAAGCAATACCTTGTAAGAAATGTATAAAAGTAGTTTCACTTCCTGATTCTAATTATACAAACTCTGTATTAGCATGTTTTTGTCTCCTTGCCGCAAGATTAAAGTGCCTTAACTTGAACCTGCCATGTGTTGATCATTTTGAAGTAATTTTTCCTTTGACAGATTGGTCCTTCGGACCGGAAACTCTCTCTTCACCTCAGGTCAGATGGGCCAGGTGGCATGAAACTGTACGGGGAAGAGACCACATCGGTTCTTCTGCTTTGAAAGACCTCCGACTGAATTGTCATTCAAAAGAGGCCAGCCACTTTTCTGATCTGCGACTGGAGGACGAGTCGGTATACGAACCAGAGAGGATCAATCACGGAGGCTCAGGTAAGGTGAAATTTACCTTTTTTCTGTTTTAGATCAGGGACTTGATTGAAAATATCTGTGAGGAGATTTGTATTGCACAAGTCAGGGACAGAAAGGTTGCAGTCTTGTCATAGATCAGGGAAACAGAATAGGTAAGACAGTTATTCTAGATAAACTGTGAAATAGAAAAATTGTGGTACCACATGAGAATAAGAAGGGTTACATAACATTTTTTAACAAACAGAACAATATGGGTAATAAGTGCACAAAAAGTTCCCAAAACCCACCGCTAACCGAAGATGCAAAATATATGCAATCACAGCGTGCCGACAATATCAGATACTATACAAAATGGGTTAATAAATATGAATTTAATGGCAAATTAGAAAAATCCTCGATTATTAAACTTGTAAAACAGCTTAAAGCTGACGCAAAAGGTCAGGTAAAAAAGCAACGTCAATTGGGGATTCCTCAAGCACACAGGTGGATTGAGGAAGCAAACCATAGGGAGCAAAAAGGTAATAATTCAAAAGCTATGTTTCTAGATAAAGAAGACAATAATTTGGTAATGGCATCAGCCCCTCCACCCCCTCCGCTTCCTGCACCGGAATATGAAGCAAGTGGAAAAGCTGGTCCACCTCCACTATACCCGGCTGTCACCGTAAAGTCAAGACCGTATGTTAGAGATCCCATCGAGACCAGGTCTCGAACACGTAACTTAAGAGGAGATATTGAGTTATATGAAATAAATAAAAATTCACGAGCTGTGAGTGAAGAAGAGATATGTCCACTCATAGAAGTACCAAATCCGCAGGCAGGACAGGACCCAACTCTTCTAGTATATAGACCGTGGACACCGGAAGACATCCGGAAAGCCACAGAGGGAATTCCCCATCCAAAAGTTAATTTTAGAAAATTTTTAGAAGACTTACAGGGCATGAGGTTAAGTTATCATTTGAATGGAGAAGAAGTAGAAAAAGTAGTCAGACAGATCGTAGGTCCAGATTGGCACATGATCAGTGGCAACTGGAATCCCCGTGACGCAGAGCATAAGCCACTCCCCCATAGCAACGCAGAATTGGATAACAGAGTGAAAGGTCTAACAGACCAAATCTCTGAGAAATGGAAGCCTAGGGCAAATTGGACTTGCATTAATCAATGCATTCAACAGGAAGGTGGAACTGTTGACAGATATTATGCCAGATTACTAGAGTGTTTTAATAACCATTGTGGAATGCAGGTACCTGAAGATCAAACACATGATTCCCGATATGAGCAGCAATTAAAGAATGCATTTTTGAAAGGCAGTATTTTGCCTATAAGCAGCTTTATTACAAAGCACATGGTAGACCATTGTACAAGCAGATTACAGTCACTACTTGAATATGCTAGGCATGCCGAAAGGCATTTTAACAGTAAAAAGAAAAAGAAAGCCCAAGTATTTGTGGTAGAAGATGGAGCAGAAGTTTATGTAGTACAGTCCGGGAAAAAGGGCAAGAAAAATGCCCAGGGAAACAAACAATCTGATAAACGATCAGAAGAATTTGAAGAAAGAAAGAAAAGGGGTGAATGTTTTAAGTGCGGGAAAAAGGGACATTTAGCAAGGGATTACAAGCAAAACAAGAAAGCAGCCATGGAAGATAAGGAGGGTGAGGACTGACTATATGATAGTCAAGAATCACTAGAAGGGAATAACCAAGAAAAGACAAATGCAAATGTGATAGAGGGAGTAGAGAATGTGATGGAAGAAATAGAGGAAGTACAAGAAATCACCGATGGTGAAGAAAGTGAAATTTTAGATTTGGCATTATTGAGCCTAGAGCTCTATTTAGCAGACACAAAACCAGAAGTTACACTTCTAGTAGAGGGGAGGGAAGTGAAATTCCTGTGTGACTCAGGGGCTTCACGGACCCTGATACATCCTTCCAAACTACCAGAAAATTCAGAATCACTTGATTACATATTAGTGAAAGCAGCTAATGGACAGCTGTATCGGGAGCCACTCTCCCATAACATAGCAATAACTGACCCTGTTTCAGGGATGACCCAGAAAAGCAAAATTGTTGTCTCTGCAAAATGCCCAGTGAACCTTTTGGGCAGAGATCTTATGCAGATATTTGGCATAGCAGTAGTACCGACTATGCAGGGTATGGAAGCACAGCGACAAATGGATACTTTTGTGGTGCGACCAGAGGGTGAAACATTTTATTGGTACAACCAGGACTTAGTTACGACTGGTCCAGGGGCAGTAACCGAAGAACTGATGAACGTAGCCATCAGTAAATCCCCCTCCCTTGACACTGATAAACAGCATTTGTTGCACTGTACTCTGTATTATTGTAGCACACCAGGACCTGATAAGGAATATGAGCAAGAACTGTTTAAAAACCATGCTAACAGATTAGTATTACGTAATCTGTACTGGGACACAGAAGGGAACAGTGTAGTCAGCTGTTCATTGCCCCAGGAATTCTTTGCATTCTATAAATCTAATCGATTACCACATGTTAGTTTAACCAAAGACAAAAATGTGAAATCTTGGAGAAAAAGTCACAAAGTGGGAAAAACAAACAGAGTTAGAATTGTCAGAACAGGGAATACAAAAACAGAAGTTAAACTGGATAACACAGACACACCCAGCTGTGCCCTTGCAGTCTAGCGAGGACAGCTGATTAGCACTCTTACTAGAAGAGGAAGAAAAAGCTTTACGGAGCATACCAGGAACTCTCTGGTCAACAGGGAAATCAGATGTAGGACTAATTCATACAGCAGGACCAGTTACTATTACACCAAAATCGGCATTCAGACCTCAAAAGAGACAGTATCCCTTAAGAAAGGATGCAGAAGTAGGAATCAAACCTATAATAGCAGCCTTACTTAAGGAAGGAGTACTGATAGAATCTCCCAATTCGCCATGTAATACACCCTTATTTCCTGTTAGGAAAACAAATGGAGAATGGTGTATGGTCCAAGATTTACAAGCCGTAAATGATGCAGTAATACCTAGAGCACCTATGGTGCCAGATCCACACACCCTACTGAATGATTTGAAGCCTCAACAGAAGTATTTTTCTGTGGTAGATATTAGCAATGCGTTTTTTTCTATACCGATACACCCTGACAGCCAACATTGGTTTGCATTCACATTTCAGGGAAAAAAGGTATACATACACGCGACTACCACAGGGGTATTGTGAAAGCCCAACAATATTTGCACAGGAGATGGCAAGCAACTTGGCAGGATTTAGCCCACCAACAGGCAGCCAAATTTTACTTTATGTAGACGACATCCTGCTGGCAGCCCCCACCCAGCAAGAATGTAGAGAAGATACCATAGCATTACTACAATTTTTAGCCACACAAGGACATAAAGTAAACAAAAATAAATTGCAGCTTTGGAGAAAGCAGGTTAAATACCTGGGATATGTAATATCCAAAGAAGGCAGAACATTAGATGAAGATAGAAAAATAGCAATTTTGCAAGCACCCAAACCGACTACCAAGAAGGAAATTATGTCCTTCCTGGGCACAACTAATTTTTGTCGGAGTTGGATTCCAAACTATGCCTTGGAGTCGGCTCCACTGACCAACTTGATATACAAGAAGCCTATGGCAGCACAAGATTTATTACAATGGACACCAGAAGCAGAATCATCTTTCTGCAAACTAAAACAACTGATAGCATCCTCATTAGTTTTAGGATTACCAAACTATCATAAACGTTTTTTCCAAACTGTAGATTGTAAACAAGGTTACATGACATCAGTGTTAACACAGCAGCATGGGGATAAGCAATGCCCCATAGCTTATTATTCATCACAGCTGGACCCAGTGGCATGATCTCTACCCCACTGTGTACAAGCAGTAGTTGCAGCTGCAATGGCAGTACAGGCTTCGGCCTCAGTAGTGTTGTTCCACCCTCTCACATTGAGAGTGCCTCATGCAGTCGCAATTATTTTACTGCAAGAAAAAGTAGCATACCTTTCTCCTGCTAGACAGCTTTCTTGTATGACTATACTCCTGAGCCAACCTCATATGACAATTGAACGATGTACAACTTTAAACCCGTCTACCTTGCTCCCGACCCCTGCGGATGGCACACCACACAGCTGCCTGCAGGAAATTGAGCAAAAGACACTTCCTAGAAAAGATCTAACAGATGTTCCCTTGGATGATGCTGAGGTGACATATTACGTGGATGGCTCATGCAGAAGGGGTCCTACAGGACAGAATCTAGTAGGGTATGCAGTAGTTTCTGATACTGAGATTTTAGAAGCAAAATCTTTACCACACAACTTATCTGCACAAGTAGAAGAATTGATTGCTTTGACAAGGGCATGTATCTTGGCAAAGGGTAAATGTGTGAACATTTTTACTGACAGCCAGTATGCTTTTTCTACTGTACATGTTTTTGTGCAGCAGTGGAAAAATAGAGGAATGATAACATCTACTGGTAAACTGATTAATCATGCGCAATTTATTTTAGATTTGTTAGAATCTATTCAGTTACCTCAAAAAGTAGCTATTTGTAAATGCGTAGCTCATACCAAGCAACAGGATAGGATTTCAAAAGGTAATGCGAGAGCTGATATAACTGCAAAACAGGCAGCTTCAGCTTCAGAAGTATTTTTTTTGAGTGAGGAATTACAACCTTCTGAGATTTTAGATTTAGAAATGTTAAAAACAATGCAGACACTTACTACAAATGTAGAAAAACAGAAATGGATAAAACGAGGAGCAATTCTTGCGAAAGGGCTGTACATCTCCAAAGAAAGAAAACCAATTTTACCGTTTAACTTGTTTAGATATACAGCTTTGTTGAGCCATGGGCAGTGCCATGTCTCAACAGGGGGGATGGTACAGTTAGTGAACTGTGTGTTCACCGCATATGGATTTACAAACTACACAAACATTTTTTGTGCAGCATGCCATGTTTGTAAGAAGCATCATGCACAAGGGGCACTGAAGCCTAAGCAAGGGAGTTTCCCAACACCACCGTACCCGTTCCATACTATCTGTATGGATTTCATAGAACTAAACAAATGGGAAAATAAGAAATATTGTCTTGTCATTATAGATATGTTTTCCAAATGGGTGGAAGCTTTTCCGACCAAAAATCCAGATGCATCTACCGTTGCAAAAGTCCTTGTTAAAGAAATTATTCCTAGATTTGGCATACTGGAAAAGATCTACAGTGACAATGGCACACACTTTGTAAATCAAACCATACAACAGTTGAGTCAATATTTCGGAATTTCCTTAAAGAACCATTGTGCATACCACCCCCAATCCGCAGGATTAGTAGAGAGGCATAATGGGGTTTTGAAAAACAAACTTAGAAAATTGATTAGTGAGACACAGAGGAACAGGGTGCACTGCCTGCCTCTGGCACTGTTGAGCATGAGAACTGTTCCAAATGCAAAGGGGTTAACTCCTTTTGAAATACTGTTTGGGAGGGCATATGATATACCTCAGTGGAAACCTCTCATGCCTGCAGACCAGGAGACTGACAGTTCACTCGCAGAATACATGAGACGTCTTCTAAGTAATAAACAACTTTTGCAGTTGAATTCTGTTTCAGATAAAGAACAAACCAGACCATCAGAAGCAGCAGTAGTCCCAGGCACATGGGTCTGGGTGAAAGTTATCAAGAAAAGAAACTGGACCACACCGAAGTGGGAAGGGCCATACCAGGTGCTACTGTCAACACCCACTGCAGTCAAGATCGCAGAGCAAGCATCCTGGATTCATCTGACACACTGTAAATTAGTTAAAAACTTTGAACTGGACAAAAAACTTGTTACTGTTACACAAGAACAAAATGACCAAATACGGAGCAAATAGAAATGCTGAACAACCTCAGAAGTATTGCATGATCATTCTGTTGGCCATACTGATAACATTAATCTTTTTGTTGTGGCCTTTCCTTTTTCCAGCCACACTAGCTGAACTGAATAAACGTGAATCATTCATAGACTGGCATCTGAACTTTAACACTTACCAAGCGATTAAATATGTGCATGCTGAAACTTTTAATGTTTCGAATTGCTGGATCTGCACAGCTATATTTACAGCATACAGGGGATTATTAATGACTGCTGTCCCCCTAGGGATCAATGAGACCTGGGAAAATTTGCTTTTTGATACTACAACTGTAAAATCACAAGACAAAATAGCATTGTACCTACCTGTTACACAAAAGGGAATTGTATGTTTTTACAAAAATGATACTGTTCAGGTAGGTTGGAGTAATTGTAATGTGACTGTTCCTTACAAATGTTATACCAAAGCTAATAATGCAGGTTATATCTGTGATGCAAACTATGACTCATATCTTGAGTCAATTCATAAGACTATTGATGAAATACACCGTAATCCTGTTCTTTTAAAACAACTATCTATTACTGATAAGAAGATGTTTCATGCAGGGCAAGTATATATTAATACTAAAGTAGAGAACTGTTATTTTGTTTGTGGGAAAAAGGCATACAAATGGTTACCTGAGAACTGGTCCGGCAGTTGTTTTTTGGGTTACCTGGTTCTGGCCATACGACACACAGCAGTTTTGCCTCAGGGAAGAATTTGAAATGTCAGAGGTCACCAAGAAAACCGGAAATCCAATCAGAAGGCCTGAAAATCCAGTGGGACGAATTGAAGCAGGCTGGAGAAACCATAATTCCATAAAAAACAAAGATAAACTGACACGCATGGACTTGAGTGACACTGTCATATCATGGGCAGAAATAGCCCCTGCATATGGCGCAGTGAAATCGATTTGGGAGCTGAGAAAACTGTCCAAACTTCTTGAAGTAATGAGTAATGCAACTTTTTTTGCTCTCGAGTTAATGACTGATGAACTGAATGCTATGAGAACTGTGGTGCTACAAAACAGCATGGCTCTTGACTTCACCCTAGTGGCAAAAGGTGGTATGTGCGCTTTAATAAAAGAGGAGTGCTGTTCGTATATTCCTGACAACCAGCATGAGATAAACGACCATCTTGAGGTGATTCAGCAAGTGTCGACCATGACGAAACCAGGCCCAAACCCACTGTCGGACTTTTTCCAGAATTTGTTTGGGGGGTGGGGTAGCATCCTAATGAACTACCATTATGATTAATGATTGCTATTTGTGTGGGATTACTCCTATTAGGAGTGTGTGTTTGTTGTGGTATTCCCTGCATGAAAAAATTGATCAAAGATTTTATAGACATGTCAGTTTCTCAGAATTTATATCAAAGTACTGAAATTGAAGAACTGCTGAAAAATGAAACACTTTCATAAGTTTTAAACTGAATGACTCTCTTAACTGCAAATTCTGAACGGAAAGAGGTTAGGAGAAGAAGCAATTGTTTATGCTTTTGAAAATAGAATAAAAAGTATTAACAGGGGGAAATGTTAGAATAATATGTATTAATGTATATATTTAGTGCTTATTAGAAGCTAAAAGGGTTAACACATTTCATTCCATTTTATGTACAGCTCAATTCTGCATGAAATTATAAGATGCTTTTCAAACTGCAGTATGCTTTCTGAAATTGCAAGTTGCTCTTTGACCTAGTATTTTCTAGCACAGCAAAATTCATGTTTATGCCTTTTGGAAATGTACTGGGAAGCGGGTGATTATCTGCTAGGTCAGGAAAATGAATGAATAGTGAATGAATAGAGCAATACTGTTTTCTATAATGTGATTGAATATGAACAATCAGCCCTGTTCGTGTTATGAGAACATGCACAGCTGTGGAAAAGGAGAGATACATCAGACAAAAGACTGCTTGAAGAAATGAACTGTAATCTATGCTTGCTTTGTGCTCGAATTAGCCATAGTACCTTGAATGGTAACATTGCATAGTAAAAGTTGTATCTGACCGGTGGTCGTCAAGGCCACGTTGTTTTTCTTAGGAAGTTTTTTTGTAAACTTGATATGCCAGCAGAAAATCATGGACAAACAGCTGGTGAGAAATAATATTGAAAGAACCTGTGATTTATCAAGTCAGCTTAGTAAGCAATACCTTGTAAGAAATGTATAAAAGTAGTTTCACTTCCTGATTCTAATTAGACAAACTCTGTATTAGCACATTTTTGTCTCCTTGCTGCAAGATTAAAGTGCCTTAACCTGAACCTGCCGTGTGTTGATCATTTTGAAGTTATTTTTCCTTTGACACAGTGTAACTAGGTAACATGTTAATAAGGACTTGTTCTTTGCCCAAGAATATAGTTGTTTAAAAAAATCAGAACTGTCTTTAACTACTGCAGTTGATGTAGCTAAAATATGTTTAAGGTGTCTTTCTAAATATTTAGAGATCCGTTCCATTATATTTTCTGGAACTGACATTTCCACAAGTGCTGTTTGCTTAGACAGATCTGGTTGTAAGCCATAACTGGTAAACAAATGACCCACATAAGAAACTTCTTTCAGCTTGAATTTACGTTTCTGAGAATTCAGTTTAAGATTTACTTCACGTACACAATCTAGAACTTTACTTAGATTTCTATCATGTTTGCCTTCACCATGGCCTCCAACAATAATGTTGTCTACTATAATCTAATATAAGAAAAGGAAACCAGTCTGGTGGACCCCTGACATAAACAAGCTGTACAACAGAAGGAGGAAACTAGTACAGAAAAGAGTAAAATCCCAAGAAGGAAAAATATCCCTAATCAGTATCAGTAAGAAACTACGATTCCTCATAAAATCATCATCGAAAGAAAAATTGCCAAGGACTCCAAAGATAACCACAAGGCATTCTTTAGCTATGTCAAGAATCTAGGTGGCAATGCTCAGATCTGCTCGGAGTTAGTGCAGAATGGCACAAAATATACTGAACTGACTGATATCGCCAACATCCTGGCAGACAGGTTCAGTGCAATCTTCACCTCCCTCTCACCCCAAAAGGACCCATAACCATACTAGAAGAATGCAGAGCCCCTGAAATCACAGACACTCAGGTTAAAACAGCCCCTCTAAAGCCAAAAACACAGCATCAATGGGAGCCTGTCTATAATGCTAGAATGGGGAATGGTGTCAAAAGCCTTTGTGAGGTCTAGGTAGGCTGTGTGGATCTCCTTTCCCTCGTATAATGCCTTGGTAACTGTCTCAGAGAAGTCCACCAGGTTTAGGAGGCATGATCTGCCCTTAACAAAGCCAAACTGAGTAGGGTCCAATGTTTGGAGGTTCCCAATGTCTCTGTTAATGAGTTCCATGATGATGCGCTCCATAGCTTTGCAGACCAGCCTAGTCAGGCTTATAGGGCGATAGTTCCCGGGGTCCGTTGTGGCTCCACCTTTGTGGAGTGGGATAACTGTTGCTGTGCGCCTCTCTGTGGGTACGTAGCCTGTAGAGAGGCTGAGTTTGAACAGTGTTTTTAGGTGAGGGGTTAGTTCATTTTGGAGCTCTTGTAAGATACAGCCTGGGACACTGTCTGGTCCCATTGAAGCTGTATTTTTGGCTTTGGATAGGGCTGTTTTAACCTGTGTGTCAGTGATTGACAGGGCCCTACATTCTTCTGGTATGGTTATGGGCCCTTTATGGGGTGAGAGGGGGATGAAATTTGCACTAAACCTGTCTGCCAGAATGTTGGCAATATCAGTTGGTTCAGTGTATTTTGTGCCATTCTGCACTAACTCAGAGCAGATCTGAGAGTTTCCAGTTAGGTTCTTGACATAGCTAAAGAATGCTTTGTGGTTATCTTTGGAGTCATTGGCAATTTTACTTTCGAAACTAGCCTTGGATGATTTAATGAGGGATCGTAGTTTCTTGCTGATACTGATCAGGGATGTCTTTCCTTCTTGGGATTTTACTCTTTTCTGTACTAGTTTCCTTCTTCTGTTGTATAGCTTGTTTATGGCAGGGTCCACCAGACTAGTTTCCTTTTCTTGGAGGAGTGAGTCTTGGTTTTACTTGGGATAGCACGATCCATGCATTCCTGCAGATGCTCATAGAGTACCTTTGTAAAGGTTTCAGCAGCTTGGACAGCATTGTCCTTTAGCATGGGGGCTGTGAACTTTTCCACCTTGGTCTTAAGTAATGTGAAGTTTGCTTTTGAAAAGTTTTTCACGGTGGTTTCCTTGATTGGGGGTGGGGGGCGGAATGTGGATATCCAGAGTGATTAGTCTATCGTCTGATCTAACCAGCGAGGGGTTGACCTCCAGTGTGGAACACCGGTCACCCATGTTGGTGATGACCAGGTCCAATATGTTGTTCCCTCTGGTGGGGGTGTTGACCACTCACCATGGCAGTTTTCCCCCTCTCCTGCATACATAGCAGGTGCATACACAAATGAATGTTCTCACTCAATGGCTTCTGAGCCAGCTAAATTGAGAAATATAAATGCTTTTGTACGTGCGTCTTTATCAGAAAATGCAACCTGTATGAAAATATCATATTCTTGCTCAATCATTTGCAATTTCTCAGCAATATTATCAAACACCAATGGTTCAGGTCTGCGAAATCCTTCTGCCATAACAAATTGCTTTTAAACACAAGATAAACCTGGTACTTGTAATGTTGCTCAAATACACAAAAATCTCTCTAAAAATGTTTTATTTTAACACTGCAAATATCTCAAACACTCTAGACACTTCAGACACTTCAAAAAGTCTTAGTTACTATGAAAAGGTTGTACATTGCAAACAAATTTGGACATTTTAGCCTTTTTGAACATTTTAAACACTTCAAAGATTATTTCAAACACTTTAATCATTGTCGCTATTTCAGACATTTCGAATATCTCAGATTATTTTGAACAGTTTGAATGCTATGTCACATGTTTGGCAACTGAAAATCATTTAAAACAAATTTAAGTACTTTCAAATAACCTCTGACCTGTTTGCGAGTTCACTCCTGGATATTGCTCCACTTCTAACTGTATGCCTCATGGTTTGCAAGCTGCTTCAACTTCGGATCCCATTCCGACACCATGTCACATGTCTCGTGTATTCAAATGAAACACTGAGGCACAGAATGCGTTTAAGTCATTTATTATACAAACACACATCAGAAGCTGTAATTTGTACATATACTTCAAACTTCATATTCTTACTGACTGATTCATTAATTCTAACACTCTCACATGTGCATCTCCATTCAAAGCTTACATTCACATTGGCTGACTGCTCAAAATGGCACTGATCTCACACATGCCCAGTAACTTATATGCAACTGCTATCTAGTTACAGTGACTGACTAGGTTCAGTATACACACTGATCTACAATCCGTGCCAATCTTCAGGCATTGGTTCGCACATTCAGTTTCTGGTCTGTGATGGCTGCAGAAAAAACAGAACACTACAGAATACCATTAAGCATAGCAATCCTGACTATATCCAGCTTTTAACTCTGACAAATAGTCTCTGTAAGTGATACTTACACATCTGTGGGGTGCTCCCAGTCCTACATTCCATGATCCAATGGTCAAGGGTATCCCTTTTCCTCATCCTGAGGTCTCTGTAGTGATTACTACATTGTTCACAAGTGTAGGGGATACCAGCAACACTGGTCAGAGCCTGGCCCAGACTATTCCATACCTCTGCCTTCTAATCCAATCCACGATAGTTCCTCTGCAACAGCCTGAGCCCATGTTCATTCACTAGGAGTCCAGCAAACACTTTGGACTCCTGGACACCCCATCTTTGAGCACGGAATCTCAAAAACTCTCCAGAAACGCCAATCATACCTATCACAGATCAAGACCAATGTAGAATGATATTTTTCTGCCAGTTGCAGGTATTGTGCTTACTGGCAGTGTGCACTTTCTGAATTTGCAACATTTGAAAGTGTTGCGCATCGCTTACCATCACATAAATATGGTGTGTGACAGTGGACACTGCTGGGAAATGTGTTTGTGCAATGTCTAGTAGTATTAATTGAATGCATCTGTTGTATGTTTCTGGCTGTCTGGGTCCTGTCTGCTACCTGGGTGGCCAATTCATCCAGTTTGTGCAGTGCTGTTCTATGAGCAAATGAGATGCACAGAGCCAAAGCCATTTGTGCTAAGCAGTGCATCACGCAAACTGTGCCCTCCCAAAAACAAAAAAAAAAGTATAAAACATGGAGAATTAGTTAAAAATGCATAAAATCAATCTATGACATACAGAGTAGAAACTGTTAGTACACATAAGATATGACTACATAGGTCTGAATCCCAACTCACACTGAAATGTACTGTCACAAAACAGGAGGGGGGACTTATCCATCTTTGTCCCACAAGCACCTTTGCAGCAAACACATGAAGTAATTCTTCACACAATCAAGTGCAACAGAATATACACTGATATCAAGGCATGACCTATTTGTAAATGTGTTCTGTGTAATATATTTGGATGCAGTGCACTTGCTGATCACACAACCTGCTATGATTTTTTCCTTGGAAATATACAGCTGTGTCTTACCTTTCTATGTTTCTTGGTTATTTATCAGTTATCTGACCAGTACTCAAATACCTGCAGTTTATAAGCCAGTCTATATCATTTACCTTAAAAATGTATGAGGATATTCACTGGGACAGTATGATATGCAGTTGCCATCAAATTAATGGAAGGTTGGATGCCACAAACAAGCACAGACTACTGTTTTGGGGGTGGGTAGCAAAGGTGGGTTCCTGTCATGGCAAATGCAAGGGTATAATGTTCTTCTGGGGGGGACCCAGGAAGAGCTACTGTTATAGCACAAACAAGGGTATGTTGCACTTGTTACTCTCTTTGTTTTGCATTCTGCCTGTTTGATCTTATGAGGGTGGTGAAGCCGGAAACTGCCATGTGTCTCATTACTTTCTAACTTCTCTCTGTTATGATTTCCCATTACAATCATATGGTGCTAATGTGAGGGTATGCAGAGATAATCATTTGGGAAGGTATCAATATGTTAATCTTTGAGGTATGTGGCCTACTACTTG
Source organism: Protopterus annectens (assembly GCF_019279795.1). NCBI lineage: Eukaryota > Metazoa > Chordata > Ceratodontiformes > Protopteridae > Protopterus > Protopterus annectens. Next base: position 1,594,501,272 of record NC_056744.1, read on the forward strand.
CTAATGGACACATGCAAGTCAAATAAGTCTCTGGTGTCTCATGTGACATTAAATTTTGTATAACTCTCCCACCTTATAGTTGCTTACTGTATCAAGTGATGAAATATAAGGGCATGTCATAATATTATTATACAATACAGTAAATGTTTAGGACTTACTTTATAAATGCAGTGATTGGCACAGTGTCAGTTCAGGGCTGACTGTGATGCAAGCAGTGCACAGCCAATACATGAGGATGTAAGGGCTGTGGCTCTGAGTTGAGGCCAGCAGAGGTCGCAGGGCTTCTGTATTGTGTCCCTGTCCACCCTGTAGCACTCTACAATGTCCATGTCATGCATGGTGTGATAAGTTAAATGTGGCCAGAAAACTCTTCTCTGTCTTGGCCTAGGCCTATTGGCAGCAGCAGCAGCATTGCCTGCAGCCTATACAAATGGAGTTAAGCAGCAGCAGGAGCTCCTAACATTCAATCTGTGTAGACTTTCAGTGTCTATACTGCACTATGTTTGAAATCCGCAGGAAAAACCAGCATGAAATCTAAATGGTTGCTTTATAACATCTTGAACAGATCCACCACATTGTTTGATTATCATTCACTTCAACTGCTTATGCTGTAATTAGCATCTCTGAAATACAGCCTAGACAGATGCAGTCCATTAATAATTTATAAAAAGGCAAATGTGTAGCTAGCCAAATTGATGGTGAGGATACTTGCTACCTGTTCAGCAAAGCAAAATATTTCCCAAGCTATTTTTACAGAGGAATATTGAGCTCCAGCAGGTATGATGCCATTTTTTTAAATTACATAATGCATATGCTGAAATATATTAATGAATAATGTGAAGCTTTTACACTGTTATCTCTATGCATTAGTTAGAATTGTACTGATGGCACTGACATGTTTGTCAAGCCATTTCAGAGGTGCAAATGATTGACAATACATGAAAATAGTAAGCTGTGTGATACAAATGTACAAATGTTTCAGGGACAGGTCCTTTGAATGCATGTTTAGCATTTAAAATGTGTTTTATTAGCAAAATGGTTCATGTTCCTGTTCTTTAGTTGGTGGGGGAAACAAAGAGAAGTTACTCTTATGTCACTAACTAGAATGGACTGTTCTTTTGGGGGGTGGCACAGCTGAGTTACTGCTATGACACATACAAGGATATGTTGCCCTTTCTAGTCTCCTTGTTTTGCATCCTGCCTGTTGTTAGTATTTCACAAATGTCATATGTGTTATATTTTTCCAGTAGCTACTGACTGCCTACCTTATCTGTTTTATCTGGTAACAGTTACTTTGTAGTTATGTAATAGGTGTGTGTATTATCACTATGTTGTGTTTTAGGACCAAAAATGTCATTGAGGTGCAGACCCCCCCTTCAGTACTGCAGAAAACACAATACTCATGGACTCGCCACAACATGGGGCTTTCTTCTTGGAAGGGGTCATCCCAATATGCCAGAGAGGCTAAGGATACGGCAAAAAATCATTGCTAACATAAATGCCATGGCTGTACTTATTAGCAGGTGAGCCACAGGGCCACTGACATGCTCACATCTGCACGGAGGTGTGCGGCTGCTGTTGCCCAAGAACAGAAGGTAACTGGGAGTGGGCCTGCTACAGAACCACTTCTAACCCTCAATGAGGAACTCCTGGGGAATCTTCTGACACAGGACAACTCACAGCAGAGTGGCCAACAGTATGTCATTTATGTGGGTGCAACTCCTTCTCAGTCCCAGGAAGACCTTCTAGGTAGGCTTTGTTATATGAGCAGTTCGATACTGTTGTATAGTAAAACATTTGAAATAAAAGTTACTTCTGTGTCACTTGTGGTTTTGTTTTGGGGGGGGTTGAATATTAGTACAGTGATAAGCTCAGTTTGGAGTTGTCCGCCACATTATTGTTAAAGTAACATGTCATGCTGACTGAGAGGAGTACATGTAGTATCTCCTGTCTTACTGTTAAATGTAATGATGTTGGCCTTACCTCTTGCTTAACTTATTTCAGAACCATCAGGAATCCAGCAATGTAGACCTCCTGCAGGTGGTAAGCCAAATCAAATTATTTCAGTACTGCAGATCAATTTCTAGAAATCGAATGTGTCATTTTAGGCCTGTTGTGTGTATTGCTGTACTGTCTGTAATAGTGGTAGCACTGTTAGTTGTTTAGCATATACTGCACCATAGTATTGCAGGTATTAATGTATGCTTGTGTTTCTCCCTTTTTATCAAAGGTCATCATGACAGTGGGAGTGTGGGCCCTGTGCCACCTGATGTCAGTGTCTCATCAGACTCTGATGATAATGGCGGCAAAACCAAGGCTCAGTCAGGGGGTGCACAGATTGAATCTTAGACACAGGTTGACATCCAGCCAGGATGACATCCAGCCACCCGCTTCTTTTTCCAAGGATACATCCAGTAGGCCTATGCCTACCCAGTCCACAGACCCCACAGATATAGGACAGATGGAGGGCGATAAAACTGAGCAGGGAAGTGGGGCTACTGCAGCTTCACTGCTTGTTCAGTGTGACCATAGCCAAAGTGTTGATGAGGTGCACACAGGAGAGTTGATAGGGATGGTTGAAGGGGGCCTGCTGTCCCTCCTCTACCTGCTGCAGGTGTCTCTTCTTTTCCAATGTCACTCAATGTATGCTTAGGACTGTCATGGAGGCACAGGCACATTCAGGAAGGTGCTCCAGACAAATGCTCAGTGTTGTGGATGTGACACAATCTGACATGCATGACTGCCTCCACACCATGTCGGTGATTCCCTGGAATCGATGCATGACACGTTTGAAAGAGGGGTGCTTGTGATGGACTGAGGGGTGTCTGTCATGGAACAACCAGTGTCATGATGGAACGTCTGCTGCAAGGGGAATGCCGTCCTCATGGGCGTAGGTCAGCCACAACATCTGCTGAGAGCCAATGTGGCCATTTGCAATCACGCTGCCATAGTGGCAGTACTTTCACTGGTCCATTAAGGAGTGTGCTGTCCACACCCAGGCATGGCAGGCCATGAGGTCATGGTCCTGAGCATTCCCATACAGGGAGCACATCCAGCAGACATCCTTCACACTTAGGTAGCAGCAGTCCATCTGACCTTGGGCATGGATGTGCCAGAGCAACTCCTGGCACAGCCAGTTGCCATAGTCATGGTGAAAACAATGAACTGCCACCTCTACCATGCACGACTCACACCTGTCCAACATACCAAGACGTAGAGCTAGCACTGAGCTTGGCTTTGTTCATGCAAACTTTCACATATCACTTTCATATGGAGAACCCCTACAGACACACACACACACACAGCCTACCTGCTTCCCCTTCTCCTTCTCACACACTCATAGACCTTTTGTGTTAGCACCCTGTGCAAATGATAACTTTGCCATATCCCTGTTTTCTTTCTTTTGGATTCAGGGATATGAAAGTTTTGTGTCTGATGCACAGGGTGCATAACTACATTTGTGCCTAGAATATCTGCATTTGTGTTGTTGAACTGATAATTGTACCTGTCACTTACATTTGTCTTGCCAAATGATGCAGTGGCTAGCAACATCATGACAGTACTTTCTAGTGTATTTTCTTGTAATGGCTGTGAAGTCAGGAACTGCAGTGTGTGTCATTATTTTAATGTTTTCAAGTACATGTGTATGGGTGCACATCATAAGACACGTCATCACATTCAGATTTCAGGATTGTACTACAGCCATACCTCTCAACCTGGAAACATCAAAACTCTGAACAAAGCCCCATGAAAAGTAGGTATAACTGGCCCAAAAATCTATATGCTGTTTAACATAACATTTGCATACATAATTGTGTAACCCCACCCACACCAATGGAATTGTGGGATACCAACATTCAAATACAAAATGAAGAACAGACAAAATATTAAACACAAAATATAACCAGAACAATAGTGTTTAAGCGCTAACCCCCATTGGACACCTATCACTTAAAAGTGGACACATCTCTCAAAATGTGGCCTCTCCAAGCATTTAATAAATGTAAGTAATATTTTCAGTTGTTTTGTCTAAAACTATTAAATATATTGTTTTTCGACTAGAAATATAGCACCTGTTGTTAAAGGCATTTATTTAGACAATCAGACAAAATATGACCTGAAAAAAATCCATGTTGATGTGATGCTCAGAAAAAATGTCCTCAATAGAGTACAGAGAGTATACCTGGCTACACCCTTGGTCTCAGACAGCTGTAGCACATTAGATCCCCAATAACCCTTTGGACTACAGAACTTAATATTTTAGACAACCATAATGTCTTATAAGTAACATCAAAAACCTGCAGACTTTAGTAGCTCCCAAAACATTACAGATCTGAAGGCACTTAATTCCAATTGTTTTTCTCTAATTCAGTTAACAATACCATATTGATAAAAAGACCGTTACTCACACACACTTGAAAACTTAAAACACATGAATCAGACATAGCCATGTAAATCGTGTAATAATTTATACAGTAAGCATCTTATTCCCCAAAACAGTTATGGGCCATTTACTCAAAAAAGAGGGACGATGAAGCTGCAGTGCACAACAGAGACCAAAAAAATCGAGGATTATAATACACTAGTTTAACAGCACTTAAACACGTCCGAGACACAAAGAAAATCCTAAGCATCCAGACCAAACTGAAAATCAGATGAGTGACCCATAAAAAAGGCAGGAAATCCTACTCCCTTTTCACAATACAAATTAAAACTAGTATAGTTCCACAGTCTGGACACCTGTCACTGTATAATGCCCAATTGCTATATAGTTGGTGTGGAAAACCATTAAATGGATACTTTAAATGTTTTAAACATTTTAGTATGGAGGGTAGAACATTATGTTAGGAAACCAGGTATGTCTGAGCAGTGAAGAAATGGCAGCATGCCTTTTTAATACGTTCCAAACACTTATTTGGTTAAAAGTACTCAAAATGGAATGCAGCATAAAGTTATGCAAAAAAACAACCTAAAGAAAGTGATAAAACATTCAGTCTATGCACTAACACCATGCCTGCGGCCTGACAGAGGCACTGATTTGTTGTGTCTTGTATCCTTAGTATAACAAGGCTACAAAGCAGGAATTGTCTTACATATCACCTTACTACTTTATTAAATCACGATGGCCAGGCTGCAAGACTCCTACCTAAAAAATGCATGGAAAATTCTTCTTACCAGCGATTACATCGGTGAGGAAAAATTAACATATAAGGGTGCTGCCAAATTGCCAATACAGGAAACATCGATTTTAAGTGTGTGTGGGGCAGGAATGATAAATAATAGCCACTCTCTCCTTGGATAGGAAAATAATGAGAAGTTATGTACCTACCATAACGTTCCATGTTAGTTGTCTTCTCTCGCCTTCTTTCTTGCTGGATGGGTTTGGAGCCGACTCGGCCACTTACTAAAGCTCGAGAGCTAATTTTACCGGCTCGAGGCAACCCTATATCCCATGATGCTAGGCAATAACTCCCCAGATCTCGTTTGGAAGCTGAAAAACCTAGCATAGGCCTATAAAACAAAAATCCTCCAACTGGAAGGAGGAGGAAGAGGGATAAAAACCTCCAAGATAATTATTTACACTATATATATATCCTAGGACACCTAGATGGTGAAACAAGGGAATATAAGGACCCGTCAAAGAAGGGAAGATCTTCTCGGTCTGTCCAGGCTAGGGGGATGGTGGGTGGGATGCAAGAAAGAAGGCGAGAGAAGACAACTAACATGGAACATTATGGTAGGTACATAACTTCTCAATGTTAAGTTGTCAATCTCGCCTTCATTCTTGCTGGATGGGACCGCGTCCCTAGCACCTTCACCCTGGGTGGCTCATTGGAACAGACTCTTGAGAACAGTGGAACCAAATTTTGCTCTGTCCCTGGAGGCCATGTCCAATTTGTAATGCGAAACAAAGGTATGAGGAGAGGCCCATGTGGCTGCCGCACAGATAGTGTCTATTGGTAGTCTAGCTTGAAAGGCTGTAGATGTAGCTAGTGCTCTAGTTGAATGGGCTTTTGGCTTAGAAGTTAATTCTCTGCCTCTGAGTTGATAAATAGATGTAATCACAGAAGACAGCCACCTAGATAGGGTTACCTTAGATACAGGAAGGCCTTTCTTATTTTCTGCATAAGATAAAAACAGTTGATCAGACTTCCTTATTTGTTTGGTTCTATCCAAATAGTATCAGAGCTGGTGGTGAACATCTAGATAATGTAGCTTTTGCTCCACTCTATTAGTATAGTTTGGGAAAAAAACTGGGAGATCAATTGATTGATTTAAATTTGTTCTGAAGCCACCTTGGGTAAGAAGGATGGATTAGTCCTTAGAGAAACTCTGTCTTTATGGAAGATTAAGTAGGGAGGATGAATGCAGAGGGCGTGAAGCTCAGATACTCTCCTAGCAGAAGTAATGGCGACTAGGAAGAGTGTCTTCCAGGAAAGAAATTTCAATGAACAGGAGACCACAGGTTCAAAGGGGGGAAGAATCAAGGATGTTAAGACTAAATTAAGATCCCACTGAGGTGGAGGGTCTTTGATCGGAGGCTTAAGTAAAAATACACCTTTAAGGAAAGCTTTGCAAAGCTTATGGGACATGATGTTGTGGTCCGATAAGCCTATATGAAAATTCAATATGGCTGCCAACTGAACTTTTACTGTAGAGGCAGAAGACCCTGAATGAAAAATTTCGGCTAGGAAGTCTAAGACTGAATGAATTGGGGCAGTAAAGGGATCTATATTCCTTGTCTTTGCCCAGAAGGAGAAACGTTTCCATTTACTAGTGTAAATCCTTCTGGTGGAAGATTTAAGGGAAGCTACTATGATATCCCGGACGGGATTAGAAATCCTAGGAAGCCTGGCTAAAGATGGAAGTGGAGCAACCAAGCAGTGAGGTTGAGAGAATGAAGGGATTGGTGCAGCTGCCCCGACTGATGGGTCAACAGATCTGGAGCTGGGTCCAGATGTCAAGGCTGTACCAAGAGATAACGATGCAGGAACGGAAACCATATCTGTCGAGGCCAATAAGGGGCAATGAGAATCAACTTGGCTCTCAAGGCGGTTGCTTTCTGAATTACTTGTGGGATTAGAGGAAAGGGTGGAAAGGCATAGAGAAGTCCCCAAGGCCAATCTTGGACTAGAGCATCTCTGAGGGGATGGCCTGGAAGGGGGAAGAGGGTGAAGAAGTCGGGGCATTTGCTGTTTTGGGGTGTAGCAAAAAGATCGCAGCAAGGAAGGCCCCACTTCTGAAAAATCTCTTCCGCCACAGATTGTTTGAGAGACCACTCGTGCGGCATGAGTATGGCTCTGCTCAACCTGTCCGCTATGAAGTTTGACTTCCTGGGGATATGCATTGCTATCAGAAACTGCTGAGAGGAGATCACCCATTGCCAAAGTCTGAGTGCCTCTCGACACAGGGGATAGGACTTGGTTCCGCCTTGCTTGTTGATGTACCACACTATGGACATATTGTCCATTTGAATTGCAATAGTTCCTAGGGGAAGAGAGTCGTGGAGGGCTTGCAATGTTAAAAGCACTGCTCTCATCTCTAGGACATTTATGTGCAGGTGGCTCTCAAAAGGTTGCCAAGTGCCATGGACCATCCTGCCCTGAAAATGCCCCCCCACCCGATCAGGGAGGCATCCGATGTCACCGTGGCGACCAGGGGAGGAGGAACAAAAGGTCTGCCCTGATGGACTTGAGGGGACAATATCCACCAGGACAGATGACTTTTGCAAGTTTGAGTTATCATGATCTTGTGGTGCATGGGGAGTTGCTGAAAGGACCATTGGGTAAACAGCATCCACTGAAGAAGACGCATGTGAAAACGTGCAAGGGGAAGAAGTGTTATGGCGGCTGCCATAAGACCCAATACTTTCAGGACATACCTGGCCTGAATTTTGTCGCTCTGAAGAAGAACCTGGACATGATTTTGAATATCTAAGACTCTTTGGTCTGTTAACTTTGCTGAAAGTTGTACGGTGTTCAAGTTGGTGCCTATGAAGGTAATAGACTGACAAGGCGACAAGGCAGACTTTTCAAAATTTATAGAGATTCCTAGCCCTCTGCAAATGTGAATGGTGTAAGTTCTGGCTTGGAGAAGTTGATGCCTGGTGGTGGCAGTGAGGAGCCAGTCATCTAGATATGGAAACACCTGGAATCCTTGCCGTCTCAGGTGAGCCGTAACCACTGCCATACATTTGGTGAACACTCTGGGGGCTGTAGTGAGACCAAAGGGCAGGGCTCTGAATTGGTAGTGACTGGCCCCCAGCCGAAAGAGGAGAAACCTTCTGGAGCGCCTGTGAATTTTGATGTGATAGTACGCATCCTGAAGGTCCACTGAGCACATCCAATTGTCCTTGCCCAGAAAGGGCAGAATGGACTGAAGCATGACCATCCAGAATCTTGTTCTGTTTACAAACTTGTTTAGTTTGCTGAGATCTAATATTGGTCTCCAGTCCCCTGTCTTTTTCGGTACCAAAAAGAACCTTGAGTAGATTCCGGATCCTAGTTGGTCTGCTGGGACTGGCTGGATGGCTCTTTTTGCTAGCAGTTTTGATATTTCTGATACTGCTAGTTCCCTTAGACCGGGTGGAACATCTGGAAGGGTTCTCATTTTCTGAATTGGGGTTTGGATAAAGGGAATTTTGTAACCCTCGGATATGATCGACTGTACCCATTTGTCTTGAGTAAGGGAAAGCCAGGCTATTGGGTACAGCGACAATCTTCCCCCGACTGCCTCTGAAGGTGGACAATCGGGCAACATCTCAGGGATGCTGGAAGGGTTTGTCAGAGAGAGGCTCCCTGCTACCCTGGTTCTGCGGACCCCCTCTGCCCCTAGGGCGGCATCTGTTGTTGTTACCCCCTCTGCCTCTGGGGGTAAATTGACCTCTTGCATCAGGCGTGACTCCTTGAGATTTGTGGAACCACATTTTCCCACCCTTCTGACCCTTAGGGTATGGTCTTGAAGGGGTGGAGAAACGGACTCCTACGGCAGAAAGAGTCTTGCCATCTTGTTCGCATCTGGTCAAGGTGTCTTTCACTTGAGGTCCGAACAAAGCCGAACCATCAAAAGGGGAATTTGTGAAGGACGCCTTGAAAGGATCCGCAAAATTACACAGCTGCATCCAGGCATGACACCTTAAGGCCACTCCTGTGCCTGCGGCCCTACTCACTCCATCGGCTGCATATGAAATTAGACGCATGGAGGAGTTAACAATCGATTTCAGGGTTCCAAGCTGTGAGTTTATTTTATCCTGGGACCCAGCAGCTGATGGATCCTGTAAGACTTCTCCCAACTCTTTGAGAATATCTCTCTGAAGGCGGGTGAAGTGACACAAGTAATTCAGCGACTGCATGGCAAAGGTCGCTGAAGAAAACATCCGCTTACCGTACCTATCCATGGTCCTAGAATCCTTATTAGGAGGATGGATAGGTACTGAAGGATCAGCTAGTTCCTTCTTGGTGGCTGCAGCCACCACCATGGCATCCGCCGGTACACCTTTTGTTAGGAATTGCTTGTCAACTGGTGCTGTGATGAATTTTGATGGCCTCCGAGGGGTGGGTTCCACCAAATCCAGGGCCGACCATGCCTTCCGAGCCACCACTTCCATAAGGGGGTCGAAAGGCGGAGACACCCAGGAGGTGGAGGGTCGAGAACCAAATGCCTCCAGGTACACCGACTTGTCCTCAGAAGGATTAAGGGAAGACCAGTTCCCCCTCTGCTTCAGGATTTCTAGGATGTCTGAGAAAGAGACATCCTCAGAGGGGGACTTTGGGGATCCCTCCGACTCATCCAAGTCAGTGTCAGATGTAATGGACTCAGGGGAGTCCACATACTTCCTCTTACATGTCCTCTTATGTGGAGGCTCCGCTGACAGGTCAGGAGAAGCCTCGGAAGAGGAAGAAATTCCCAGTGGGGAAACCTGAGGTGTTGGATCTCTGGGTCCGGGAGCAAGAGAGTGGGAAGAGACATCAGCAGGCACTGTAGTGGGAGGAGCTGATGACGTTGACTGTTGACTATGCCCTGGGGCTAGTACACTCCTCATCACCTCGAAGGCTCCCCTATCAGAAAGGCCAGAGGCCCCCGCTCCGAAGAGGTAGGAACCCCAGGCCGCACCGACAGGGAAGGCTCTAAGGCTGATGTTGGGGCCGAGCTCACCAGCGCCAACGCTCTGAGAGGGAGAATGGGGTCGGACAATGGTCCGATGCCACTCGCCCCCTCGGAGCCGACGAGAGAGATCAGGTGCCCGGATCAGTCCAATGAAGGTTTCAAGGAGGAGATCGGGGCGGAAGACGAAGGAGCCGAAGGGCGAGGTATCGGCTCCGACGCCACAACAGTCACAGCTCCAAGGAGCTCCGGCTCTGAACTCTGAGGGAGAGTCGAAGGAGGAAATTTAGGTGGAGTCGTAATAGCTACCATCTGATGAGATGGGCTAGAGATCATCTGGGCCAATGCCTGAGACTTTAACAGCCTACTTACCACTCTCTCAAGGTCGTGATCTGAAAGTCTGGATGACCGAGAAGATCGGCTCCAATGGCTCCGCTCTGAGAGCAGGGGAGACCTCGGAGCCGAATGGATGGACTCCAATGAAGGGGATCTTGACCTCTTCTTAGATGGAGCCAACGGAGCCAAGGACACGTCGGCTCCAGCCGGAGCCGACAGTGAAAGCGTGGGCTCAGAGGTATCGGCACCGAGTGGTGCCAAGACCGGAACCTGTGACTCAAAAGGATCGGCTCCAGCCAGAGCCGATCTAGGCACAGACAAGGAGCCAGCAGCCGAAGGCTTAGTAGTTGGAGCCAACGGTTTTGCTGGTTTCGAGGGCCTCCCCGACGCAGACTTAGTCGGGGAGCCCTGGGGCTTTAACAAGCCCCTCAGTATAAGTTTGTTCCTGCGCTCCTGCAGGACTCTTGGACTGAATGCATGACATACTGAACAAGAGTCCTGCAGGTGCAGGGGTCCCAGGCAGTAAACACAAGAAGTGTGACCGTCTGTCAGAGACATTTTCTGACAGCACGAGTCACACTTCTTAAAGCCTGAGACCTTAACCTCTTTAGGTTTCTAACAACAAACAACAAACATACACACACACACTCTTCAATTATAAATTAACAATAAATTGTTAATAGGGATACTGACACACCCAAACACTCACAGGATCCCTAAGAAAAAATAGGAAAGGGGAAGGCTTAAGGCCTAACCTAAGTGGAAGGGTGGGATATAAGGAATAAAGAGGGAAGGTATATAAAAAGTAACAAAGTTACTCACTAAGAAAGAAATAACTATAAATTAACTCAAAAAGGGTGACTGAACTATCTATATGTAAGACTTACCAGGAGCCGGTAAAAAAATGCACCTCGCAAGCGAAAGCGGCAAACGAGATCTGGGGAGTTATTGCCATCCATCATGGGATATAGGGTTGCCTCGAGCTGGTAAAATTAGCTCTCGAGCTTTAGTAAGTGGCCGAGTCGGAGCCGAGGATCGGCTCCGAACCCATCCAGCAAGAATGAAGGCGAGATTGACAACTTAACATTTATATTTAACTTGATTTCCATGATTCTGCACCTTATAATTTGTCCTTCACAGAAAAATCCCGCCATGGGGGGGGGCCCGGGTGGATTAATTCTACCAAACCATTTTAAGGAATATTCTGTGAAAAAGTCTTACTCTTCTTCACAAATACCAATAAATTTAGCAGTACCACTAAGTAACAGAGTGAACAAGAAGGATTCCAATTCCACCTGCAGTCTCCGATTCAAATTAACCTCCATTAATAAAGATCCCACCTGTGGGAGTTAAAGTACTAAATGATTAGTTTAGAAAATCAGAACATTGCAATAAGGCTTGAAAAGCCACACAAATTAACTTTAACCTGCTAATTTTTGAGTAAACCAGGCAGACAGGAGTTAGTGCCATCACTTTCCATATAGTGAGAAGGATCCAGGCATGTTGGGCAGGTTTTTTTTTACGTACAAGTAGTACACATATAGCTGACATTTTTGATCCTTTGTAAATGGAAGAAGACATGCAGAATATATGTGTACAATCTGACATCCCAATTGCTGCAGTTTGCACTCTGCAGACAGTTTCTAATAGGTATAGATATGCTTTTTTTATTATTTTTTACTTACCTGGAGCCAGAGGTCAAGCAGCCATAGAAAATAAATGTTCCCATCCTGTCCTAGGAAGAAGTGTGGATTGCAATGTGGACACTGGTGGTGGGTGCTGGGCTGACTTGACTAACTCTACACTGCAGAAGTTGTTGACATTAAGCTAAATTGTAAACAGCTCCTCTCACTGCTGTGTGCTGCTGCTATTCTAAATCTGCAAACAGTTGGTAAACACAGTCCGAGTCTCCGAAAGGCTGGCAGTTTGCCTCACGAAGTTGACATCATCACATATGCCCTGCATGTTGCCAACATTGCGGGAGATGTGGGTGATTATATCAGTAACAACTTCAGCTTGCAAATAAAAAGAAGACAAAAAAAATGGGAATTGAAGGGGACACTCAGGAATTCATGGCACCCCATTATTTTGCCTTCAAAACTGGTAAATACCAAGGAATTCAGTACAGTTGAAAGGTACGGTCCAAGTAAGAGTCTCAGAATAAATCTAGGAATTAGAAAGCAGTAGTCTATTGCTATTCTTCCTCAATAACAGTTTTGTAGTAAAGTTTCTGAACTGTCCACCTGTGTAACAATCAGCTTTACAAGAATGCACAGTTTATCAGAATTACATACTGATTTCAATATGAATTCCCATTTCCTTGTGGTACACTGATTTCACGGTTAATTTTATAAAGTAAAATATCTGCAAGGAAAGACTTTTTGGAACAGTGAGTGTAACAGTCTTTTTATTTTGCATCATTCTGTCACTCTCATTTTTTAAACATGTATTTAGATACTCTGTAATCTTACTGGAAATGGGAGGAGTTATTTGTTATGAAAATGACATGCTACTTTTTAAAAGCCATTGGCCAGATTTTTTATGCCTGCAGGTTGAGAGGTATGTCTATAGGTCCCCTTCTATGGACCAGGAAACCCATACCATGTATTTAAACTTGTTGGAGACGTTCAGCATCCAACCCAATACCATATTCATGGCTGACTTTAATTACCCCACTATCAAGTGGGAATCCTATGCGACACCAAACGTTCAGGCACAGAGATTTCTTGATTTTGTAAACACAGACTCCCTGGACCAGATTGTCAATACACCAACCAGGTAACCATACTGGAACTGGTCCTCACTAATATGGGAGAGAGGTGCACAACCCCTAGTGTATTGTTTCATCTGGTAAGGTCAGACCGCAAAATGCAGTCCTTTGAAGTAAAAATAAAACCTGGAACCCCAGCTAATCCTGGAATACTCAGGAACTATTTTAAGGCTAACTTCCTGCTATTTAGTGACAACCTAGCAAAATGTCAAGCCCCTATAAACCTGGAGAACACTGCTGCCTATGCAGAACTGTTCACAGAAACCCTATGCAAGCATGTTAATAGCTGCATAGAGGCATCTGTACCCACCAGAAAAAAGTACATAACCAACTCAAAAAACAAGCCACCCTGGTGGAATCACAAAATAAATAGGTTGCATAACAAAAGGAAGAAAATCATTGCAAAAATTAGTTGGTGCAGCACCCAGCAGGATAAAAACACTCTCATTGAACAAACAAACAACTCAGAGGACAAATAAAGACCAAAGCCAAATTTGAAGTAACTTTTGCCTCCCAGGCCAAGGACAACCACAAGGCATTTTTTAGCTATGTCCACAACCTCAATGGCAATACACAATTGTGTTCTGAGCTCATTGTAAATGGAGCCACCTATACTGAGCCAGAAGATGTAAACCTACTGGCCAACAAATTCAACTCCAGTTTTACCCCTCTCTTCCCCTCAACCTTCCCTCAGGAAATAACACCAAATAAAACTCCTCCTGCTATAAAATAGAGAGCAGGTCCTTAATGCTCTCTCTAAGGCCAAGAACACTGCATCAATGGGCCCAGACACTATCCCAGGATGCCTTCTAAATAGTATAAAACATGACCTATCAGGCCGTCTGGAATCGCTATATAATTGTAGCCTTCAAACAGGCTTTGTGGCTTATGAATGGAGAACAGCAACAGTCATTCCTCTGCACAAAGGTGGGCCATCTACAGATCCTGGCAACTACAGACCTATAACTCTCACTAGTCTCATATGCAAAGCCATAATTATGGAAATGATTGATAATGACATAGTAAAGGTCCAGACAATGGACCTAACCCAGTTTGGTTTTGTCAAGGGCAGGTCATGCCTACTAAACCTAGTAGACTTCTTTGAGAAGGTCACTAAAGCAAATGATGATGGCAAAATAGTTCACACTGCCTACCTTGAACTGGCCAATGCATTTGACACAATACCTCATTCAGGCATTGTTAACAAACTCAAGAGGTTACATACAAACCCTTATGTCACACAGTGGATAGCCAACTGGCTCACAGACAGGATCCAGGAAATTAGAAATGGGGAGGCTACCTCTACAAAGAGGCCAGTCACAAGCACAGTCCCTCAAGTATCGGTGCTGGGACCACTCATTTTTGGCATGTACTTCTCTGAAGTTAAGGCCAATGTCAATGGCCTCTAGCTGACGATATTTGCAGATGATTGCAAATTAGGAGCTGTCAGTGAATCCCTCACTGACACAAATGTTCTCCAGGAAGAGCTGACAGACAAACAACTGGTGTCAGAGCCATGGAGTAAAACTAAATGCCAAGAACTGCATAATAATATCCTTCAGGAAGTCATCCACCCATGTTAACTATCATACTGACAGCACATCCCTGAGAGCTGACCCAATAGTCAGGGACTTGGGTTCACAAATAATGTTCTCCTTAAGCAAGTCTTGTAGAATAAAAACTCAGCTTTATTACGAAAATGCAGTAGGTAAGAGCTTTCATGGGACTACCTCCCACTTCATCAGACCATTACAATAGCAGTACTATCCACTTATTTATAAGGCAAGTTAAATTGGTAATACCAATTAAATAGTAATTACCCATTCATTTTAAAGTGATATTCATCTCTACTTGAATCACTTGCATTGTTTCTATTCAAACATTACTACTATAAAAACACATATACAAGTATATAAAAAATATAAAATACATACATAAAAATGATAAAATACATACATAAAAATAATAAAATGAATCCTTTAACTGTTTCCCATATCATACTTCAATTTCATCCTAAATACGCACCATTCTGTTATGAACTTCATAACTTTGATTTAACATACATGGTTAATAGTACTACTAACATAATTCCTATTCATACTGGGTCTCATTAACGTAGAGACCTGTTCTTTAGTATTGGCTTTAATGGTATCCTGTCATTTAGTCCCTTACTTCTGTTGCCTCTTAACCTGACTATCCACCTTACTTCTGACATTTCTGTTTTGTTAATTATATCTCCCCCTCTATAATTTTCACTAACAACTTCAATGGCCATAAATCTAAAATTATGTGTGGAACCCATTTTCAACACGTTTGGCCAAAGCATTAGTTTTATCTAAGTTCCTGATGCTTAGTAAATGCTCGCTTATCCTTGTTTTAAATTCCCTATTCGTCTTACCTATATAGAGTAAGATGAACACACGTTACAGATAGCTAAATATACTATATTTTGAGTACTGCAAGTGGCCATAACTTTAAATGTAAACTCAATTCCTGTATCAGGGTGTTCAAATTTATTACTATGATCTATCCATTTACATTGGTTACACTTACCACATGGTATTGTTCCAACATGTTCTTCTTTTCCTTTTGCTTTCTTCTCTGTACTAGCATAAAAAAGGTGTCTTTTTAGTGACTTCTTATTTCTATAGCAAAATACTGGTTCTTCTCCAACCAACTCTCTTATATGCGGGTCACTTGTAAATACAGGCCAATGTTTCCTCACAATATCTTTCATAATCCTAACATCAGACGTATAATCCGTAACTATTTTAACTTTATCTGAGTAGGATATATCTGTTTTTCTCATCATCTGACTCTCTCCTTGTGAGAAATAAGGTTTGCCCTTTGTGGGCCTCAAAGTCTTAACTTCTGCCATTACTTCTTGTATTTCATTGTGATTATAACCTCTTTTTAAGAATTTTCCACTCAAATCTTCTATCTCATTTTCAAATGTTGTCTCTTCTGCTGTTAATCTTGAAATTCTTAATGCTTGTCTCTACGTTTTTAAAAATATGTTGGGGGTGCATACGCCCTCTATGTATATATGTATTCTTGTAGCACTCCTTTCTATATACTTGGGTTGAGAAACTCCCTTGTGGGTCCCTGTTCACCATTACATCAAGGAAGGTGATATTACTTTCTGAATAACTCATCTCAAATTTTAAAAAGGTAGTGCTCTCATTCAAGCTCTTGTGAAAACACATTAGCTCTGGCTCTGTATCCTGCCATAACAAAAAGAGGTCATCTATAAAGCGTCTATAGAATTTAACTTGTTGCCACTTCTCAAATACTATCCACTTCCTTTCCCAGTTAGCCATTACTATATTTGCGTAACTATTCGCACTTGAAGTGCCCATGGCTACACCTTCTTTTTGTCTATAGGTCTTATTACTGAATATCATAATGTTGTTCTCTAGTACTTGTTCCATTAATAAGCATATAAGTTCTACTCTATTAGCTGTGTAGGTTCCTTCTAATGTTAAGTATTCACATAACATCTCTCCTATGTCATTAGGGATAGAGGTGAATAGGGAGTTGACATCCAATGTTACCATTAACAGTGTTTCACTGGTCCTTGAAGAAACTTCAGTGCATCTAAATAACTCATTTAAGAATTGCTTGGTATCTGTTAAAATCACTTCATTTTTATTAACTATAGGCCTTATCATTTTCTCTATATAAATTGATATGGGCTCCGTTATCCATCCCCTCCCTGAGACAATGGGCCTTAGGGGGAAAATATATTTCTGGCATACAAGGCGTTGTCAGACACCACTCTGATGGACCTACTGCATATCTGCAAAACAAACAGCATGAGAATTATCCATTCTAAAGACTTAAACCTTGCCTGTAGTATGCATAGGACCTGCTGGAGAGACAGTTATATATATCCCAGAGACTAGCACAGTTCTGAAACAGACTCCCAATCCACTTGAAGCAGAGCTCCTCCCTAACAAAATTCAAGTGTAATTTGGACAACTGGATGGGGAACAGGAATTTCATCCCTGATTTGGCACTCATGTCTCTAATGGACACAGGCAGCCTGTAAATGTTTCATCTCCAAAGCCCCTGCTTACAGTTATCAAGGGTACCAGAACTTGTCAGAGACTTGGGATGCATGGCTAGGTTTAAAAAGCCCTTGTGACTGATAGCCTTGTACACACCTATGAACCTATATTGCAGAGTAATGCAGCAAGATCAAGATGGAGTCACCAGTGGTTGTTCCTAAGCTGTGCTGTGTGCCTCTTTTCACCCTTTGTGTACTATCCACACTCTTACATCCCTCTTATGTTTCCATGACACACCACTGTCTTAGTTTAACTCATTCAAGCCTATAGTACTTTTTTATACTTCCAGTTAACATCCATCACTCTTTATGGCATCAGGAACTTTCTTGGGTCTAACCTTTAACCAGCTTATAATAGGAAAACATAGAAAGGGTCCCACAGTAGAAAAGCCTTGATTATATTATACTTTTTAAGCTGATTTTTCAAAAAAATGCTTTGGAATGCAAGGATGTGTGCAGGCTGTAAGAGGTGCAACATTCCACACCACATAACTGTTAATCATTGAGATGTAACTTTCCAATTCAGCATTGCTCCTAATGGGCTAAGATGGAGTCTGTAACTTTTATAGAACTGGTCTTCCTTTCAAGTCCCTGAATCTTTTTGCCAGCCCCAAGCCTTCCTCCCTTGTCCACTGCTACAAACAAACATTATAACCTCTAATCCTCTCTTTTATTGGTGTGATGACTGCTGATAGAAACAATGCTTTTGATAATGTGACATCCATCCTGCCATTCTTGACATCTCTCTACCACCTCCCTGGTCATGCTTGTTAGCACCTCATTTGATTCATGTGACGAGTTAGTGACACATACATGGATAACAACATTTACCTTCTCCTCCCCTTGGTAAGCCTGTTAGTTACCTCTTCCTATGTCATACTGAATCTATGATCCAAGATAATTTTCCCTGAAATATGGTCTCTCCTTTTTTGCCTGGCTTCATGATTAATCCCTTTTGTGGTTGAGTACCCAGTAACCAAAACCGTCTACTCTGTGCCCACGCTGTCTCTCATCTCCTTTGATGTCTGCCCTTTGTTCCTATCTATAAATGTCCCCCTCTGCTTCTGCCACCACAAATCCTTTCACTTTGTGCTGACTGTCCTGTGTTGTACTTAATCCTTTCCCAAGTTTGTTTGCTGTTTCTACAACACTTGTTCAATGTTCTCTCTGTCTTTTGTCCTTTAACTATCCCATCTGGTTGAGTGTCCCTCTCTGCTCATTTCTTTCCTTTTCTTCATCTTCTGTTGTCTACTATATGGTCATGTCTAGCAATGTCTCCCCTATTATTACTGTAACTGCTTTTTGCATCTGTCCTTCCACCTCAGCTTTCTTCTCCTTCTGATGTCTTCCATAGTTGCAGCTCCCACTTTTCCCTTTCACCTCCCTCTCTGCCATCCCACCTGCCTGTATTGCTCTGACAACCTATGCCCATGTCTCTACATCTATTTTATTTATTAATTTATGTATTAGTTTGTTAACTTGGTCTCAATGTGTGGTAGATAGGTAGAAAGCAAAGCATGACATAATGTGTCTCCTTGGGGATACTGAAATAAAAAATCATCTCATAATAAGACCCATGTATGACACTAACACTTTGGTTTCTCATTGAGACTGCCACAGCATATCGGTTCTGGCTTACTTATCTAAAGTGGGGGACAAGCAAATAGTCCAAGTGCTGTATGTAAGATAACATTTAATACAGCAGTGTGGAAATGCAATGCTTAGAGCCCTCTATTAAAAGACTGATATTTGTTGTTGCTGTGAGAAAAGACAGTTGTTTGCAAATAAAAACATTAATGCAGGTAATCATACTTTATTTATTTTTTGTTTGTTTAATTATGCTTGTTAAATGAGGTAGCAGACTGATCCAGCTTTGACCCATTTTGACCATATCTCAAAGTTTATAATATAATGAAAAATGTGAACTTACATAGTACAGGGAATAGTGGGAAAGAACAAGTAATATAAAATCATAATGTCTCTACTTGTACAGAGAAATGATCACAAAAAAATAGATGAAAACATGTGCCATGTAGATATTTCTAAGACTGAAGGCTATGCACCAGGACATTTGCAGTTGTTTAGGTTCTTCAGTAAGTAACTTTAAAATAGAATCAAGAGATTAATATGTTCTAAGTCTGGTTATTCAGCAAGCAATTGCAATAATAAATGAGGATTAGTGGGTGCAGAAGATTTAAGGAGGGGTGAAGGGAATGAAGAATAGTTATAACTGGCATAATTCAGCAGTTAGAGATGCGATGAGATGCTAAAAGAAGGTCTCAAGAAGAATTAGTGTGGTTAATATAGGTAAGGTATAGATGCGCATAGCAGGTGCAAGCAGCTATTTTCTATAGATGAGTACATATAATTATTTTTTCTCTGAATTTGTCTATAATGGATATTACAGATTTCTTCAAGGAAAGCATACCTTAGTGTGGTTCAAGGATATATAGGAGAGTGTCTTAGTAGGTCTGATCAGTACTGGGGCACTGTTAGCAAGGGTGTGGATTTGGCAGGAGGAAAGGTAGAGGAGCAGAAGGTCTGCCCACTTAGCTATAGGGAGTCAGTTAGCCTGTGGGACACAGAGGGATATAGTGGTGTTCATTTTTCAGAGATAGGAGGATGAATCTATGAATTCTGTTATTTAGATTCTGAAGGAATCTGATGTTTTTGTTGGAGATGTGGGTGACTAGTGGTAGGGCATATTCTAACTGGAATTGTAAGGAATTATAATATATTTTTCCAATAATATTTTCTCTTCCAGAGTGACAAAAATGTAATATTTTATGGCAGCCAGAGAGAGTACCATTAATTTTTGGTTTTAAGTTAGACATTTGTAGTACGATATTTAAGCTGGAATATATGGGACACCTAAATGTTTGAAAGACAGGGTATGTCCTATAGGTTGATTATTATAATGAAGCAGTGTTAAGAAGAATTGGAAATTTATGTAGGTTTTGAGGGGTACCATAAAGAATTAGCTTGTTTTTTAAGGATTTAGTGTTAGTTGCTCATCAGGTAACCTTGGATGTGGGGTTTGGTGAGTAAGTTCCAAGCTGTGTAGTGTGGTATTATAGTTAGCTGATGCGTCACAGAAGACACAAATTCTTTCTTTTTCATTTGACACCGTATCTTAAATCCAGTGTTATTTGCATGCTGAGCTGTTAGTTTTCTCTCACTAGTCTTAGAATACATGCTTGTAGTCTTTAACAACCATATCGCTTAATACAGAACTGATCTAATTATGTGCCTAGGGTCAAGTAAAGCCATTTTCACAAATCTGCTTTCCTTTAACTGGCTGAATACTTTATTTACTTGCTGTTGGGTAATCTCATTGGTCACAAGTACCCCTTTTCAGAAGCAACCCAGGATAACTGTCTCATTGAGTGACTTGAACAGAATCACACAGTAGGCAAATAGAAGATGAAAGAATCAAACTCTGGTCTATAGCAAGCATCTCATTTCAAACTACTGCCTTAAACTTCTGCACTAACTGCTAAGGCTTCTGACTTTAATTCACATTTGATTATCAATATTATTTTTGTACACTATAACAGAATTCTATTTCTGATAAAAGGATTATTGATCAAATTGCAAGATAAGCATAGCCGCAAGTATAACCATATTGCTGAAAATGAGGATTTAAACTGTCACAATAACAGAGTTTATTTAGAAAATTAAGTACACACCAAGGTCCATTTTGCACTGGGACTGAGGTTCCATAAGTATACATCTCCAGTTTTTTTTTATTCAGTGGCTTTGTTTGTGTAGTCTTTGAATCAATTTCAATATTTCAATAAATGTAGTAATACTGATTATAGACTAGTAATTGTTTGTGATAAAAAACTTAAGGCACTGTATGCATCACTAATTTATTTAGCGTGCATGGTCAGATTTTGTTGGCAGAATACTACTGTTTTACTATCATGAAGACTGTATTAGAACAAACTGTATTTTATTTATTATTTATTTTGTATTTGTTATTACTTATGGTTTTACAAGTAGGTATCTATGCTTATTTCACTGTTTTTTTCTAGTTCTAATACTATTTCTTTTTATATTATAAGGTAGTTTGTTCCGTACCTGCTCTAGAGAATTCCCACTGGTGTAAACCAAGTTACTTATCTCTGCGCAGGATTCTAACAGACTTACAGTCAGTATAAGTGAGCTGCTCTGTTGTGGTATTTGTTTACAAATTTAAATTATACTGCAATACTCCTACTTACAGGCTCATGGGTTCATAGGTAAGTATTGGCACTCAGTCTACCAGAGGCACCAGAAGCTGTTGAAGACTGAGGGGGCGCAGGGAGATAGGGGCACTTAGTGATCTAAAAAGGGCAATTTTTTTTAAACTATTTACTACCACAACATAGGTTCACTTGGAAGACAGGACATTTTACGCTTACAGAGGATACTGTTGCTCTGGAACAGACTCCCCATCCACATAAAACAAAGCTTATCCCTGTCTATACTTGATCCAACTTGGATCTATGGATGGGAAATAGACAATTTACCCAAGATCTGCCCCCTGTACTACTGATGGACAGAGGCAGCTTTTAAATGCTTTATCTCATATGTGGGTCCCCTCAAATTATCTTTGGTATGATCCCAGTTATTCTCATTAAGGGTAATATATAATTATTGACCATGAGGTGGTAAGGCCAGTCTCTAACCAAATGGGATATGCTCATGTAAGAACAAAAAGGGAAACTGACTAGGTTTAAAATGGCCCACAAGGGCAGCAAGTCTAGTACTTACTTATGAACATATGAAAGGACTTGATCTGTAAAAATTATAGGGGGTGGCTGGGACTGTGCAACCTGTGGAATAGTTGTAACTGTGAAAGGAGTAACATTGATACTAAATTTCTATGCTAAGCTATTAGCTATTTCTTTCTGGTAAGTGTGGGTAGTATTGTTGGGTGGCAGTGCTGAATTTTGCTGGGTGTTAGTACTGAACTTCCTGATACTGATAGTACAGCTGAGTAAGTAAACTTACCATAAAAGTAGTTGCTCTAATGCATAGCTACTGCAGCAGCTCATGCTATGTGGATTGCCCCACCTGCACCGGCCAGCTTCCGAAGGGTTGGGCACCTTCTATGTGCTCCTCCTGGCAGGAGTGTATGATGCACTCCTATAAAAGGTAGTAGGAATGCCCAAAGCTTCAGAGCATTTAATTTTTTTGTCCAAGAAGAAGGTAAGAACTCTGAATATATGTGTGAATAAACAAAGAAAACTATTTTTATAGCTATGTACAAAAGGGTGAAAGGAACCATAACATATCATAAAGAACAACAAGAAAAAGGGGGTTAGAATGAGGGACAGTTACTTCATTGGTGATGCATTAAAACATCTACTGTAATGGTACCTTTACTTACACAACTGTATTATGTTCAAAATTATCACTGTTGCAGTAGCCTAAGCTATGTGGGTAGATTACCATAGCTCAGATAGGAGTAGTAAAACATGGAGGAGGCCAATTCCTAAGACTCCAGAAGCCCCAGGAGAATGGTCATAGCAAAGTCAGTTCTGGAACTGGAAAAATAATCTAATTTGTAATACTATTTCATTTTATTTACTAATAGTACGTACTACTGAGGACCAAATTGCTGCTTCTAGAATACTTTCAGAATTTACCCCTTTCTAGAAAGCCACAAAAGAAGCGAATGTCCTTGCTGAATGAAACACATTCAGCCTGGAGTGTAACAAAAATAATAGCATGAGACAACCATGAAGAAAAAGTTAACTTTATCACTGGTGGCCTTTCCTCTTACCTTCTTATGAGACAAATAACTGTTCAGTTTTCCTAAAAGGCTGAGTTTTCTCTAGGTAGCATCTGAGCTGTCTGTGTACATCCTAAAACTGAAGAATCCTTTTTCCCTTCTTCCTAGGTTTAGGAAAGAAAACTGGAAAGTTAATTGTCTGGCTTAAAGTAAACTCTGAAACTACTTTAGGCATGAAGGTAGGATATGTTCTCAGTGAAACCCTCATCACGTGAAAAACAAGGTAGGGTTGACTCACCATAAGTACGTATAGCTCAGATACCCTCCAAGCAGAAGTCAGAGCAATAAACAAAACAGTCTTCCATGTTAAGAACTTCAAATTAGCCTGATGAGCTAGTTTGAATGGGGACTACATAAACTTGTCAAGCACAAAATTGAGATCCCAAACAGAAGCCACCTGTTTCCTAGGTGGGCAGATATGCAAGACCCCTTTTCAATTTTTTACTTGACCATTGTTGGAAAGGGGATCTATGGGCAGACAAGCTGAAATGGGTGAAAAATGTACCTTTATAGAAGAATACAGACAACTACTGGACAGTAATTCCCACAAACAGTCAATAATCAGGGGCACCTAGGCTAACTAAGGATCTTGGCTTTAAAGTGGTACCAACTAGAAAACATTTTCCACGTAACCCATATATGATTTCCTAGTAAGAGGTTTAATTGCCTCCTTAATACCTACTGCATGTCCTCAGAAAAAAGGTACCTAAAACGTATCAAAATTGTATCAGTCTGGCGGTTATTTGAAACATTTACAAACTGGGGTGTATTAAACTCACACTATCTTCTGTGAGTAAATCTGATCTGTGGGAAAGCTTGTGGTAATTGCCCTTAGCCAGCTTAAAAATAAAAGAGAACCACTGTTGCCTTAGACAACAGATTAGAGAGCACATTGCGGTGGTTTGGGCACATGTGTAGAAAAGCAGAAGACAATCTGGTGAGGAAGATTTGGGACAGACAGGAAGAAGGTAACAGGAAGTGAGGATGTCCAGCAAAGAGGTAGATGGATTGTGTGAAAGCAGTTGTGTGAAAGAAGATCTGCCACAGTCAGGCATGAGTGTTGAAGAAGGCAGGAGTGTTGCACTGAATCGAGAGACTTGGTGACAGTTAACACGATACCCTGACCCCATGTAGAAAAATGGGAAAAAGGGGGCTGATGATGATGATGACTGTTGCCTTAGACAAAGGAGGGTTAGCACTACAGGTTTTGGAGAATCCTAGATTTTTAGAAAACTCTGGTAATCAGTGTAAAGGGTGGAAGAGCATACAGGAATATTCTCATCCATGGGGATGAAATGGCATCTGTCTTCCAGGCCTGCCTGTAAGGAGTTCTGGGACATAATTTCTTCAGTAGTCTGTTCTGAAAGAAGGCAGACATATCTACTTGAGGTGTTCCCCACAGGTGGATCAGTTCTTAGAAGATCACAGGATGATGTTTTCATGCATGAGGGTCTATCCTTGTTCTGCTGAGCTTTTCTGCAATATGGTTTTGCTCTAATGGAATGTATAAAACATGAAGAGTCAGATTGAGCAGGGTTTGAGTCTCACAAGGGATAATTGGGCTAGGCTTAAAATGGCTCGCAAGGGCAGTTAGCCTAGTACTAACCTATGAACCTATGAACCTAATTGCTTCCTCCCATGCCATCATAACCAGTCTTCAAAAGGAGGTAGGATCTGGTACTCCCCATGTTTGTTTATGTACTGCATCACTGTTGTGTTGTCTGTGTACACTAGTAGAGGTCCTGGAGACCAGAGATAATTCAAGGTCTTCAAAGCATTGAAAACAGTCAACATCATCCTGACAATTGTGTGCTTCTGTCTTTTTACAGGATCTAGGATCCAAGAGAGTTTGCAATTTTACCCCTGTTGAAAATGCTGCTCATGCCAGGTCTGAAGAGCCTGTTTGACAGACTGGAGCAGGGACAGAAGGAAGAATGTAAGACCTAGGTTGCAGACTATCTGATCTACCCACCATCCAATCTCCCTCTTCACAAATCCCAGAACTGAAATCTGAAAAGTCAAAGTGCATAGATACTGAATCCGGACTGATCTGAGGTACCATTTTATTTTCCTCATGTGTAGTCTGACAAAGGGCAGCATGATAACCATCAATGCCATGTACCTAAGAATCCAGATAAACTCCTTTGCAGATTCTTGGTTTAGGATGAAGAAACTTAGGAAGAACAGTTAGAACATTACTGTTTTCATATTACTCCAGGAAACACATATGTCAAATGATCAATGGATAGACATTAAAAAGAAAAAATGGATAAGAGAAATTATAGCCTCTGAAATGAAGACCAATAGTGCGGGGGTGGCAATAATTATTATGAAACAATATCAAGATAAAATCTTAGAATTTAAGATGGATAAAGAAGGAAGATGGTGCTATGTGATTCTCTCGACAACACTGTATGATAAACCCATTATTCTTCTTAATATATATGCACCCTGCAATAATCAACACTTGTTTTTTGCCACACTCTATCCTATATTAAACCAATATAATAATCATTATATAATTATAGGGGGGATTGGAATGCGTATCAAAATCCGGATTTGGATAAATCAAGTAAACATAGAACATATAATAATCAAGTGGTGTTAACTTTAAAGGAACTTAAACACAATTTCAACATATATGACCCCTTCAAATATTCTAATAAAACCCCTAATTCGAACAATTTTACATTTTATTCAAGTTGTCATAAAATGTGGTCTAGAATTTATTTTTTTTTAATATCTGAAACACTGATTAATTTTGACCCACAAGTATTTACACATGCTCAGTACTTATCAGACCACTCAAAAATTACATTAAGATTTACTAACAATTCTGAAAATATTTTTATCACAGAGGGGTTATAATTGGTCGTTAAATCCAAATCTGTTAAACAAAAAAGAAATTACTCGGGAAATACAAGATATTCTCAAGTCTGTGTTAGGTAAGATAGGTGATCATCAACAAACACCTGATATTGAATGGGCGACTGCTAAAGCACAAATAAGAGGAATTTTCCTTCAAAAAGCCTCCTATTATAAGAAAATCCAAATTAGGGAAGAACAAACCTTGGAATCTAAGATTAAAATATTTGAGCAAGAACTAATACAGAATCATAATGCACAAACAGAAATAGAACTCCTAAAATGTCAGAAAGATTTATTTTTGATTCAAAAAAATAAATTATCATTTTATGAAACTAAAATATTGGCAACATATGCAAATCATATACAAACTCCATCAAGGGTGTTATCAAGAATTATTAATCAATCTAAATCACCCTACCTAATTACGGAATTGTATTATGAAAATAAAATGTATACTAAATCTAAGGATATTATTAACATTTTGGAATCAAATATGCTAAAATCTATGGAGAACAAACTGAATTACCTACAACTGAAAATTATACTGATTTCCTACAAAAGATCAACTTCCCAAAAATTGATGAAAAGCTACAGAGAGATTTAATACAGCCAATTTCTATGGAGGAAATAACATCAACAATCAAAACTTTGAAATCACATAAAGCCCCGGGCCCTGATGGACTTACGGCGAAATTTTATACAACTTTCGGTAATACGCTTGTTAAAATTTTATCATATACCTTGAATTATATTATTAATAATAAAATTAATGATTTACATTTCAACACATCCAAAACAATTTTTATACCTAAAGAAAATTCAGATCTTCAAAACCCAGACAATTATAGACCTATATCACTTTTAAATGTTGATACAAAAATCTTGACCTCTATTTTAGCTACTAGATTGAAGAAAATAACGAACTCTATTATTTCCAATGAACAAACGGGGTTTTTAACCTCTAGACAAACTAGTGATAATACCTTAACACTTCACACTTTAATTTCTTATGCCAATCAGAGGAATTTAAATATGTATGCCCTTATTATAGATGCACAAAAGGCATTTGATAGAGTTAATATACAATTTTTATTTAATATCTTACCTCATTTTAAAATACCCCAAGAATTTATCCTAATATTACAAATACTATATGAGAACCCTTATACAACCTTATTTATAAACAAAATGTTTTCTAATAGAATTCAAATTAAGAATGGTACCCGTCAAGGCTGTCCTCTATCCCCTATATTATTTAATTTATATTTAGAACCTCTATTTCTTCATATTAAACAAAATATATATCACAATGCCCCAGTAATTTATGGTACCAAGATCTCTATGGCAGCTTTTGCTGAAGACCTAAATATTTATTGTACAACACCTGTTTCTGATACCAAGAGAATACTATCTGCGGTTGAAGAATTTCAATTAATATCAAACTATAAAATAAATCTAAAGAAAACAAATATATTTCCCTTGAAAACACCGAAACCCTTTTCACTTTTACCCCTGATTGGGCAAATAAAATCTGAAGAGAAGATTAAATATCTAGGTATTACCTTCTCCACAGACAACAAGGATTTCTATCTTAATAATATTAAACTGAAATGGGATCAAATTTCATTAGACCTAAAAAGATGGAATAATCTGAAATTGCCTACATTAACAAAGATATCAATTATTAAAATGAATGTATTGCCCAGAATGTTATATATCTTTAGGTCAGTACAAGTGTTAATTACTAATAAATTTTTCAAACAAATACACATTGAACTTGCTAAATTTATATGGGACCCCAAGAAAACTAGGATATCCTATGACAAATTGGTAACCCCGAAAGATAAAGGTGGTTTGGATTTACCTGATTTTGGAATATACTATTTAATTATAAATATTAATAGACTTCTAAGAATTGCTAACTATGATATACAAAGTACTACTTGGTCCCCAAACTGGATAAAACTGGGGTATAAACATGTGGAGCATTTGAACATTAACCCTAAAGCTTTACCTTTCTTAAATAAAGAAACTATTAAAACATATGCTTTAATGGACCACATGAAAACTAATGTACTATTATTGCAAAATCTTTTTAGATCATTAAATTTATTTCAATATATGATGCTCCTACAACCTTTTCATAAAAACCCTAACCTAAGAAT